>NC_068367.1:35772355-35907355 GCF_020536995.1 Dreissena polymorpha
TCAATCATTAATATTGCAAATAATGTTTAATAAAAAGCCTGTATATATTTACTTAAAAACATTTACTTTAACACAACATAAAATTTAAAACGAACTAAATACATAGGATTCAAAGAGTAACAAGACTTTTAATCAGTCAGATTATCGTTTGATGTATCGGTTATTATTGCTGTAATACTTCCCCGGGAAAATGCTCTCAGACAATATAGAAGTTTTCAAGTTGACTGTTTCGTCTATTGAGAAAAACTCCTTAGTCTTTAATACTGCCCTATCTAGGTGCATTTTCACGTTGACTGTTTCGCATATGCAGAAGAAATCCTTAGTCTTTAATACTGTCCTTACTAGGTGCATTTTCATGTTGACTGTTTCGCCTAGTGAAAAAAAAAACGCCTTAGTCTTAAATACTTTTCTAACTAGATGCATTCAAAGTCTACGTCATATGCTCGTGATAGACCTGCAAACAACTCCGTATATCAACACCAATGACCTGTATATGCAATACCGTATGGTGTTATTTTGATATTTTATAACTGGCGAATCTAAAGCCCTACTTCCCGTTAACATTTCCAAATTTACAATAAACGATTGCATAGAGATTTACATGTTAATAAATTGTAAATGCAGGTTTTCTACATAAACTTCTTTAAGAAACTGTTTGAGTTTTTGCTACTGCTTAAAACACAGATTTTTCAAGCAAAGACTGCACTTGCAATCGATTTGTTTATTGCCATACATTGTGGTAACGCGTGCTTTATCATAATGGACAATGTAATCTTTCGGGGCGGGCAGCATAATTGACATTATCAGCTGAACGAGAATCGGATATTTTTTATATCAAATAATAATACAAGTCGAATGTCGGTTGATTTTTTAAAAACGTGTCAAATAGATACAGCGTGGTCTTAATAACTATTGTTGACCGGTACATGGTGCTAGTGTTCAAGATAATACCCGCCTTGGTTGTGAAATTCTGAACCAATATTGGATTTACATGTAAGAAGATTAATTAGTATAGAATAAAGACCAATTAAATGGGTAAATACCAGTCTGTTGTTGAAATTATTGACAATATTCGCAAGTACTGAGATGATACATTCTATAGTATTGACGTTAGAGGATTATTCACGAAACATATCGAGAAGGCCACCGGTAAGCAACGAACGAGTTGGAAATATCATCTACTTGCAATGGCAGAAAAAATATTGTTCCCCATCGTTTCTTAACCACGACCAAATAAAAAAACAATATTAAACTGTTACCGTAACGGACTCATACCATACGGTATTAACTAGTTTATACATTATGACGTCAGACGTCAATATCAAGGTTAGTATGCATGAAGCGCGGTTCCATATACACGACAGGAAACAGAAACCGATCTAAAAGAATCTCTGCAAATTCGTATATACTAGTGTTGCCCATATTTTTTGGAAATGCCCTCGGGGATTCATCGCATTATGGCCTCTCTACTTTGAGCTCTAACATTTGAAGTCTTAGCGTATTGCTATCGGGTGAAATATCGATGACATATTTTATGCACTAAGCATGTACTGATGCTCTCTGGATTTTCGCATTTATATCGTCGTAGTTTAATCAATTTAATGACGGTTAGTTAGCTGAGCATGTAACGACTAGCAGTTTGATTTTGGATGGTATTATGGGAATGTGCTCGCATTATAATATTGCGCTTGTTTTTGTTCTAACTGTTCTGTACAATCGGGTGTCGCCAAAAGCGCAGATGTGTAGAAAATTTTGCGAGTCTGCTGCTTACGATGAAATCAAACGTTATGTCATGCATTTCGAACAAAGAAAATGTCCGCCTACGGTCACGCCAATAAGTGTTTACAGGTCGGTAACTTCGTATTCAAAGGAAAATGCTTAGTCAACAGGTGAGATATAAGTTGCATTTGTTGTCACTTCTCTTTTATGTTATTAGATTGAAGAGTTTATATGTTCAGAGACGGCTGAGCCCTTGCTCGTATGCGACAGCAGCCCTTCTTGATTCAAAGGAAGGTGAACAATGGCTGTAGAAGAATTTCATAACCAATCCCACACAAGTTATCTTGCAACGCTTGGGATCGAACTGCAATCCTTTGATTTGTGGTCCATCGACCTGGTCAACAATTGAAACAGCTAATTGTATTGATCAACAAGTACAGTTACAAGTTGAAAATCATGTAATATGAGGCCTAATTTTGTTGGAATGAAAACTTAAGTCAATGTTTACAGCAATAGGATGTTTAAGCAAATGTTACTACTGTGTCAAATGGGTAGAGATCTTGTTATATGAGTGCTGACCACCAAATTTAGTATCATGTTTACACACACTGGAAAATGTCTTTTTTGTTTCTCTTTTATATTTGTTAAAAAAAAAATTCAACACATCATTAAATGTTAAATGCAGATGACATAAATGTGTTGCATATGTTCTTTTCATCTTTGATTGCATAACATTATTGTGTTATTGCTAATAGTGTTTATGCATTTGTTTGTAATATTGAAATGAAATGTGTTGAATTTTGTTAAATTTAGTTTCATGGTGCGAGCTTAAGATTCTGGAATCATGAAGACATTATTAAATTAGATGTAGATATGTAACTATTTTCTATAAATAGATATATTAAACTTATTTGTAAGTTTCCTTTTCTATACACTTATTAAAACCAGGTTATTAGGTTACCAGGTCAGCACTCATATAACAAGATCTCTACCCATTTGACACAGACCTGTAGTTTCAACTTTGTGAGGTCTTATTTCAGAATATCAATTTTTGTTTAGACTAAAGCATTTATATTAAGCAAAGCTCTTTTATTTTGAACTCATTATACTATCCACTTTTCTTTATAGGGCAGCGCTATGTTAGGAGTCCTTATGTCGGTCAGATTGTTTGTCAATTGGTCTGTCAGTTGACTACAGTTTATGTTATTGGTTAAGGGATTTAATTGAAACTTAAAATATGTCATCACCAAGCAGTTTGCCCAAAAAATAGTTTTTATTGCAGGAAAGCCAAATTAAGTTCTACTATTAGGTGCCGGATTTAAAGATTTAAGCATTTACTACTGGTGTTACTGAAACTTCAAATTCAAATTTCAAACTCTCGTGCAAAATAATGTACATTCCTTATATAATTTATATTTCAGATTTTCCAATCAAGTTCGACTTTGTTATATTTTTTTCTGGCTTCAAAGGTAGGCAGTCAGCGCACAACGTCTTGTACAAAGAGGAGATTAGCATTTTGTCTTTACACGTTTTAGGGGAGACGGATAAAGTGATCATGAAAGGTATGAATAAATCTTATAATTGCAAGGTTTTAATTTAATTGTAAATATAACATACCAGTGGTGTATATTTTATACCTAGACTGGGACGATATATATTGGCGTTAGGCTGTTGGCATAAGTTTGTGGAGCGAACTACTTCCACATTTCTTAAGCAATTGAATTAAAGCTTTTATAACCTCATCATCATTAAGTGTAGATGTGCAATCCACTTTTTACGATTCCAGTGATCTACACTTACGCCCTTAAATATAAACATGTATGAACTTTATGAGAATCACAGATTTGAAACTTTATCCGGGAACATCCAAATGAAAAGATGTTCATTTAATTGATCCTTTTCTGTGGTTTATCTGTGTAAAAAATCTGTGATTGAAAATTGAAAATTCACTGTTTCAAAATGTGGAAAATAACAGAGAGAAATGTTATTTATTTTCACGGTGAAATACAATTAAATGTAGGTAGGAGTCATGGCATTATTAGATCAACAATAAGTCTCCAGTTTAACCTTTTTAGGAAGAGATAGATCAGCTTAAAATTAAATGATAATTTGTTGGTTTTGGTAGATTTCGATCCATTTATCATTATCTATCAATATTTTCCACACATGAACACCTTTATATTCTTCAATAATTATATCAATTTCTCAGAGAACTTATGAGTTAAAGTCAATACCATACTGGCAACAACAAATATCCTCTCCATGGCTGTGATTTTTGAAACACATTAGGGGAGGAAAAACACTTTGTCTTTAGATGGTTCACCAAAACGTTTCACTTTATAAGCAACATAAATACTCCAAAACAACAAATATTTCGTAAAATATTTCGTAAAATAAAGTTAACCCTCAAAAATTCAGTGTACTTTATAGAAATAGCAAAAATGTTGGCTTCGGAAGAACGACAATCTCGCGTTCGCTCGTAGATGTTCAGATATCACCGCAGGAAATTGAAATTGCATATATTGTCACACAAGAAATAATAATAAGCATTTTGTATGTCGTGAAATCTATGTTACAAGACCACATCTAGTGTTGAAAGTTTGGCTATTGCTATAAGCAACACAGATTTATTTATGTCTTCACGTTATTTTTAGATATATTTTATGAAATATCGTTGATTAATGGGCTTTTAAGTTAATTCTGTAAAGTTCTGAAGTATTGCAGGTATGAAACTAGGATCATGTGCACTAAATTGGACCCTTGTATTTTTTGCGAAAACATAAGTGTGTACAAAACAAAACAAGGTTGAGCAATCATGCTCAAAATGTTTGTTTTTACCCCAGGTAGTGGCTGAACTATATTGGCATTGAGATAGTTAACATGAAAGGGAGAAAGTCACATCCTGAGCCTTTATCAAATCCGTTTTGGTTTGCAGAGATGAACGACGATCTACTGCAGTATTTCAAGGCACCTACAGTGTTGGAACACGAAGGAGGTCACTTCATACCAGTATCAGGTCTACAGAAACCAGTGTACACTGACTTTCTGCAGAAAAAGATGTCCAGATGATCTGGGTTGAACTGTAGTTGCATTGATTAGCGTGTAGCTTTAATTTGTTAACCTGTAATCACTCAGATACGAATTTTGACGTGCTTGTAGTGCCTTAGAAAATGAAATTAAATGTAAGACCTTTCTTTCCTATTTTCGAGTTTTAACTGCTTCATTTTCAAACCTAAGATACTGATGAGTATCATACTTCATTAAACGCTCACCGTCTGTTCCGGTTGTATGCTGGTTGCATGTAGCCATTTTCACTTTGCTTCTGAGTGGGAAAGATTCATCCGAGTAACGTATGATTGTAGCGCCGAGTTTTCAATACATACTGCTTATATACATGTATAATGTTTATTTGCAGAATCAATCGATTGCGTGCGGGTTTAAATATGTCGACCAGTAGAAGATAATTTGTTAAAGCAACACAATATTATTAATGAATTGCAAACAACCAATGTCAAACAACTGTACACGCCACAACAATAACTGTATTCAGCTCAAAACACAATAAAAAACAATACAAACGAACACGTTGAAGGGGGCTTGTACATCAATGAGACCTTGCATTGTAGCGTGTACTATTCGCTGCGATTGTTTATATTTATTTTTAAGTAAGATGATTTTTTTTCTGTAGCCAAACACAGTCCCGCAATGGCAGTTATTTGTAATTATGATCGTTGGTAGCCGAATATGTGTTGCAGTTGTCATAAAGTACTCGAACGAATCCTAGAAAATTTGTCATTTGACAATATCCTGCTTGTATGTCTGAGGAGATAATTAGGGCAATCAAATGCACTGAGAAACATTAACAATACACGGAAGTTTGGCTGTATAATACACGTGCATTAGCGTTCGGTAAACCGAAAGTTAATGGGGCCGCTAATGCTGCATCCGGTGAAAGTCGAAATTGATGGTACAATAACTTAAAACCTTATGTACCCATTTTCACTCACGACAGTCTCAACATATCACGTTAATAAACCCGCCAACCTTCTTTTAGATGATAGAAGATTTTACCCATTGCTCTTCCTAGTAACCCATGATTAAAAGCAACAGTTTGTTAAAACTACCTCATGTACGATGAATAAATGAATTATACATGAATTTATAATAGTAATTAAGGTGTAAACAGTAAGAAGAAGAAAATATTAGCACAAACGTGTGGTTATCTCCTCTCAAAAATCAAGCAAACATACCAATATCTAGTCGTTAGACATTTTTACAAGAATGTGTCAATATAAAACGGCTGTAAAGAAATACACAGTTTAAAAATAGAAGTTTTCTATGAGGCAGGACAAATTTAAAAATAGAACAATATTGTAGTTCCTCCGTTTAATGTAAACAGCTTCAATGACAAGGACGCCATTGTTTGCCACAGTCATATATGCCATAATAATGTTAAGGTTCAGAACTTAAGATGTTAAATAAACATTCAATACACATCTTTTTGCATACATACAAGTAGCACAAACTGCAAACAATTAGGATTTTCATCTAGTACGTCTTTAGTTAACGAAAGCAATCGGGCCCGAAAAAGTTAATATTGCTCACCTAAGCTATAATATTCAGAATTACATGTATATAGAGTTAATAAATATGTAAAAATGATGGATAGTTCATAATTATATCAAAGTGAAACAAACAAAATGTTGACATTGTTCCTACACAGATAAGAACAGAAATACCCACCTAAAACTTTTCATTGTAAGTACGTTTTCCATGATGTAAAATTAAGGGGAACTGTATCGGGGAAAGATTTGATTTGTTCACGTTTTTTCGTTTATGTATTAATTATTTATTTAAAATGGCACAGCAAAAAATAACCAAAGTCCTGTCTATAATCGGATCCGATCCACGCTGTAATAGCGCTAAACTTGATATCCCAACTGGAGCCTATAATGAATAAAAATGATGGTAGTCTCCCCGGAGAGGAAAAAATCACAATACTAGGGAAACCTGGTTGGGGTGGGGGTGGACGGTCGAACTTAGTATACTCTTTCTTGTTTAGCAATGTTACATAGGTTTTTAGTATTGAATACCAGCGAATGCTGCAGATTTTGTAATTTCAAGACCCTGGAACATCCGTCCATACTCCGTACAACTCCCTGCTAGAGGCCGACAAAAAGCCCTCACTAAACCCTCAATCAAAAGAAGACATTTTTTTCAAAATCAATTGGATGCTTTCTAATGACCAGGACTACTGATGAGACGATCGTGATTGTTTATGGAACCAGATTAGGCAGGTCTTTATGACGCAAGACGCACGTTGGAAAACCGTAAAGAGTGTGGTGAGGCGCGATGCCCGGCAGGATTAACGTGTGCTTTATACTATTATTGCTAAGGTGAAGGTCATTACTAGCATCATGTGCATCCCCGAGAAAATTTGAGTGGTTTGAGCTATCCCTTTGTTTTTTTGTTTTTTTTACATTTTATGTTTTCTAGATATAGTAACTTATTACTTGGTTGACTGTTATAAAGTATATAGTTTTACCAATATTCACTTGTCAAGATCCTCTACTTTCATCAACCAGCTTCAGGGTCTCAACTTATGTTCACAATTTTAGTTAAATTTTAAAATCATCTCCCTTGACTCACCTAACAATAATATAAAGAATGGAGTACCTGCTTAAAAGGACTTACAAATCTGTATATAATTACCAAATATTTTATTGCAATAACTATCTTCACAATGTGTATCTGGCAAAGCCCGTTGTAAATACTTTTGCACATTTCGGCTTTTTATTATTCTGGACCTAAGTTTTAAATATGTATTCAAAAGTTTACTGTATATCACACTTTAACTACACCTTTACTTTATAAATCCTTTACTTAACTATACTTGAACTGCATTAATTAAAGTGTGTACGTAAATTTTTATAATTTGAAGATATACTGTATGTATACTAATTATTAGTTGGAAACTTAATAACGTTATTTTGTTCTTTTAAATGATGTATGTGTTTCTTGGTAACTTAGACATCAACGCTGGTGAAACCATGTGTCCTTCTAAAATTGTACTACCATTTTAGAACTTCGAAACACAGTTTAATATTTTAAAAAGAGGTAAGTAGCAAGAGATTTAGTTGTTTGGAGGTATATGGTAATACTTACCATAACCAGTGGCGGCGGGCGATATAGTTTTCGCTCTACCTACCCAGAATAGGTATCGCTTTAATGTTTCTCAAGGTATTAATACTTTCTAAACTGATGACATCAATAGCGCATTATCCTTACATAGAAATAAATCACAATGTGCTTTCAATATCAGACAATCATGTTATTCTTAATGTGAAATTTTACGATGTTATCATAATTTTATTCACAGCGCCTTGAAGGCTTCAAAGCATAGTTTAGATTATATCTTCCCGCGTTACAAATCCACCTATCCGAAACCAATTAATTTGCCGTAAAATGAATTTCTTTGCGCGATGTAAGTGTTATAACGAGATATTATTTCTGATACTTAAGGTGACGAAACGATTGCTTTTTTATCACCACTCATGTGAATCTAGTAACCGTGGAAACATTATGTTTCTTTGTATGATACATAAAATGTTTAGGATATGTGATTTACATTTGTTCACCACTAACAGCCGCCTTAAACTTGATGAATAAGTATTACAAAACTAGAACACTGTTAAACCACCCGGTATAAATTATACTTTATTGATGAAAAAATGTCCCGGGTAGTTTTACAGTTCTTGTAACATGATGAGATTATTTTATATTATAAGTTTTGTTTAATTATACATTTTACCTGGTATGATTTTCGCCTTTTAAGTATAAATAATGCGTTTCTATGTATAACCATCATCAATATAAATATATAAAACCTAAGCTACTTTTGTCGAAGGTAAGGACTACATGAATTAGCTCCCACGGATCAGTAAATTTTCGCTGATAAAGAACTAGAGTTTCAACGATTGCGGACAAGTATGCAACCTTAGCAAGAAGTTTTCAAAGTGAGCTATTGTGGAAACTCTATTTCTGGCTTCCGTCGCCCTTCGTCGTTTGTCACCGGCTTTTAGCTCGTTACAACAACAGAAGCCAGATTGTTCATCAAATCACTAAAATATTGATCTTGACAATATCTAATTTGAGTTCGTATATCAGTCACGTGAGTTTCAAAATATGGGTCACAAGGTCAAATCTTAGAAAAACAATGTTACCCCTCATTCATTACTCGATCTCGATATAATATGTTCTGAAAGTTTTCTTGACAAAATCTAGGCCAAGTTTGAAACGGAGTAACCCTTATCCAAACAATAGATAACCAGGTAAAATCTTAGAAACAAAAAAACACTCAAGACGCAGCATTTACGTCTCAATTTCGAGGAAACTTGGTCAGAATATTTATATTATTATGTTTAGTCCGAATTCGAATCATCTTGGTCACGGGTATTCACAAACTAGTTCACTAGCTCAGATCTAAGATTGACAAAAAACTAGGGATGCACAGGTTAAACATTCAACCTACTGAACCAATTAGTTAACTGGTTCAAGTAAAGGTAAACCTGAAACTGATTTAAGTAATGCATTTTTCATGGACTAAACCGTTCAAATATCACCTCTAGCGAGCGAAATGCAGTCGAATAACGCTGTCGCCTACCAAAAACAACACGCCGCAACGATGACGTGAATTAATAAAGTGTCAATTAACACAGTAATAAAGCAACGAACCAATACCTTTGTTGTTTAACATTTGACAATATATATATTTGTATTGATTTTTAATCTTCGGAATCGCATTTCGTAACAAAACACACAAAGGAGAGTTCGCTCCTTAACTTGGCCTCCCGTACAATATTGAGGATGGGGCGGGAGCAACGAAGATTCAAAATAAAAAAAATGTATATGATCATATGATAGTAAGTTTTACCTTAGACGTTGACCAATTGACCCAATACTCAATATGGAAACAAACTTTGGTTGTATCATCCTAACTTTTATTTTGAAACAGAGACGTGTGTGTCCTATAAAATGTGATTTGTCCACAATTACGTGTATATTTAAATACCACACCACGCCATAGGTTTGACGGGTCCGTAATGGCAATGGTTCACTACGTTTTAGGTAAAATATATCGCTCTCGTTGAAATGGATCGGTTGTGACAAACGGGTATCACGTGTTCAAAACGTAATTCAAAAAGGAGATCTTGGTATAGAGATAAACTTACTTATATTTAACGGCTAATAATAACCCAAATGTAAGATATCCTGCTCACATACTTACATTCCATGTACAGCGCAATTAACTGTATTTGACCCGTATGTATTTTTAGAAATAATAAAGCAATAGTGTTTCATAACAAAAAAAGGTTTTTTTAGACTGAATAAGTGGGATAGTCAAGGTAACATATTTTGAACGATGTGATAGTTGTGAAGGTGAAAATAGTTCTACCGTATATTCGAAGTAATCACGAGGTAGGGCGTAAGAGCTTAAAGTCAGATATATAAGGTACTTACTAAATAATAGTCGGTACCTAATATTTATTTGGGTTCCATCCACATGAACATGTGGGTACCAACTAAATATCGACTTTTAACCTAATGGTATGAATGCGAATTCTTATTTTGAGTAGGTACAACGTTTTTAAGTCGAAAGAAGATACAAACCTAAACCATCAGTCAGTGTTCTCGTTACATTGTGTGACGGATATTGTCTTGAATATTTTAATTGTATAATTTATTGCGGGAATATCGAATGACATGTTTATATCTTACTTTAGGTTAACCGCCGTTAAAGACTTACATTTAGAGAAACAACTTAACAACGTATAATTGAAAAAATCAACAAGAGGTATTGGTGTTTAATAAAACACTGTTGTACACATTTGCATTCCCAAAAATAACACGGTTTTATACAATCGCTAGAGCACAAGCTATGTCAGTTTAATATAGTCTGTATCGCATCATTTTGTTCAAATGTTCAAGCACTGGCAAAGAACGATGCAAGATAGACCCACATTTTGATGGTATACCGAGCTCAGGAAAGCTGAAAACTTCAGATGAAATTATGTTTTATAACCTTCAAATGAATGAGTTATAAGATTTATTTTCAGCTTATACATGTTTTCGACGGCGACAGAAAAGACAAAGTTGTGGAATTTTTTTAAAGTTTTTTATTCCCTGCGTCATTTATATAACCTTGGTAAATTTCATTTAAAGCGCAACTTGTAAAGATGTTATCAAAACTGTGATAATTTGAAAAATGCTACCGGGCTACTGCACACTGAACTACTAAACTGAAACCACTCGGATACGTGGAATGACACTTCAACAGTTTTTCCTTGTAATTCAGTGTCTTTTAAAGCGGCTGATGAGGTAACAACCACCGTCATTAAGTCTCTCAACGTTTTTCTCGTATTCTCGTACACGAGCATTTAACAAGTATTGCTTAACTAAACTATTGACACCAATTACATTCAAAAACAGGTTCAAAAGCCACAATATGAACACTGTAATACAAGCATTAATGTTATTTTGTCTTGAAGCAATATAGGTTAAAGCATTTAATAGTACTTGTTCAAATATATGCAATTTATAAACAAATAAAATATTTTAAAAATCCACTGATAAACATTTACCTACAAATCATTAAAATATGTGGACTAACCTGAAAGTATTATACTAGAACGAAGAATATCAAGAAAACAAGTTATACATGTTTTATCTTTATCGGGATTCGAATGCAGGATCTTTGACAGCAAGATCTAACGCGCTAAAATTGGGTCATTCAGGCGTTTTCATTTATCAGCGAATCTAAAACGCTATGCTTTTAATACACGCATTTTTCAAATTTTCGATCAAAAGCGTTGCACATGTAATTACATGGTTAACATAGCTCTTATTCCGGAAGGGTACTTCGGTTGTTTGAATCAAATGGATACATTTAGAAAACTTGTTATTTTTACCAATCTGTGAACAAGTCTCTTTAATAAAAACATAACGATTGGAACATTCAGATGAATATGCTATAACTGGTCTTGCATGTTTGTTTTCGGTTGAACGTGTATTTTAATGAAAATTGAGTTTGCATTTGAAATTAGACGGTTTGATTTATTGAATAAATTTATTTAGATAAAATTTGGAAAACATGACTGTAAACATACTGTTATAAAGTTATGAGAACGTAATCAAAATTGAATGCTCACCTTATCATTGTTTTCAATATGTCTTGCTATTTATTAAAATACTTATTTGTGCAATACATGTATGTTACTCAAGCACTAACAACTTCAGTTCCGTTAGTACATTGATAATGCAATAGGATATGTACGATCTAAGCAAACATTCATAGAACATCAGCAGCAATTCGAAAGTGCAACGAGAGACAATAATTTATGCGCTATTTCTGATTGTAAGGGTGGTCACTGAAATTGCTGGCCAGAAAGGTTGTATCCGCAAATCATGCTGGAGTGGAGCTAAAGCAACATGTAATGCTTCTGGTATGGGTAAAACGGTGTTTGACGCCTCGTCCTTTCTGAACGTTTTGGCAAGCGCGATAGTACATGGTAGTCGCGCTTGATTACATGAGCAACGAAGTGTTGAACATTTGCAATCGCTTGTTCACTCACATTTTATCATCTTATGAACATTGAGTACATTTACTTTAAAGACTATATACACTTTACATGCCATATATTTTTTACGACTGTACTAAATAAGCCGAATATAATCGTTCGGCGTAATTTTATAATTTTCAATTTCTATGCTAAATATGTTATAATGTTTCATTTTTGTATTTTACGGCTAAAAACGCCAAATACGCTGTAGTGTGTATCCTTTACACTATTTACGCTAAATGCGCCAGATAAGTTGTATTAATTTATCATATTCCCTTATTAGCTGAATCCGCTAAATATGTTGCACAATCTTTTTACTAAATATTATTAATATGCTAAAAGATATTGATCGTACATTTTAGTATTTCGTAAAATATAACATGCTAAACATGCTGCCATGTATGTATTATATTAGTTAAACATGCTTGCTAGGCTATATATGTTAAATAGGCTTCTTAATGGGCTGTTTATTTTATCATGTTTAGTAAAGTTTAATATGATTAATATTCTAAATTGGCTTATTTCAAACACAGACTCGCGCGAACATTTGTCAGTATCAAGGTTTACCGGGTAATATAATGTGTAAAGTATCCTGAATAATATTTATGATATGTTTGCAAATAGTATGATTAAATAAACGGATTCATATATGTATATGAATAATAAAGCATGTATACACAATTAGTTTTGTAACAACAACGTTACAATAATCTTACGCAAATTCATTTAATGTTATTTTCCTTTTAAAATCAGATAGATAAGTAAGCATGGTAACTTCCACCTAGAAGTATTTATGTCATGCGTAGCTAAACTCGCTATAAGGATGGGAACAGTTAGGTATACGCTTACCGACTATTTAAACTGTCATCAGATTATATTTTAGTCTCTACAGCGACTGACGCTTGGGTCCTCAAGATCAGCTGCAATAGCTGTCGATTTAAAACTGTGCATAAAGTACGTTTTAAATTAAATAAGACTCTGTATTTATCAAACAATTACTGACGAATTTGAAATTAATTTTGCGACAAGTGTTAAATTGCATAAACGTGTGGAAATAAACGTGTTTGAAAACGCCGGATTTTATAATTGTTGCAATGATTGTTTACTTAACGAAAATAAGTGTTCCATTATTTTTTTTAAGAATTCAATTATTAATGTAAAATAGAATTGTAATTAATATAATAATATATCAGAAAATATACGACAAGCGTTTATTTTGATTTATTGTGTTCAATAAAAAAAGTCGGCGTACCATTCAGGTCATTTCGGGATCGACGTACTTTGTATATTTTTGCAATTTTTTAATTTAATTTGTTTCCCGCGTGAGAACAGCTTGTGCGTGGATTTTTTAATAACCACAATACATTCTTCACTTACAGCCGTTGCTTTTAATTTATATTTGGAATTGTAGTTTGATGGATGTGCTGGGTTACACATTTTATCCACGGTGTTTGATGGACCTCCATTAAGGTAGGGCTGTTTATAGATCCATAATAAAGCTTAAATTGATTATATATTCTTAATATAATGCCTACACAAATAACACAAGATATCTTTGAATTATTAAGGTCGCTTTTTAACATGTCTGTGTACATTATCGATAAAATATATAATCGATCTTTTGAAGTTATTGCTTTGTTATTAAAATAGAATAATAAAACAAAATACTTATCAAATATTTAAGCTCATATATGTGTTCAAAATGGATTATTTCTTTGGGTCTAAAAATGTTATGTACTATTTTATGAGTCTTATGTTAAAAGCATTGTGCTTTTTTCTAGGTTTCGTATCGAATTCGATGATTGTGAAATAACAATTGACTTTCACAAATTCATAGGCCTAATAATGGATGATAACCTGAACTTAATTGCATTTCTCGGATAAACGACAGTTTTATAAAATATTTAACATGACCCGTTTAGTGAGCTCCTTTTGGTATACATTTTTGAAAAATGTACATATAACTTAGATATTAATTTAAGTACTATTTTATATATAAATTAAATTCACTTATTAAATTGGATATGATTTTTGTACTTAAATAGAACTATGTATGCATGGCTGTTATATGTTTTTATCGGGTTTAATCACTTTTACATTTCAACCGTATATAAATATAATGAAACCCATTTGTTAAAAAAAACAAATGACCAATCTTTTTCTTTTTATCATAAAAAGCAATAATTTCGACAAATGTTTAGTCAAAATGTATATCTTTTCTTTACCATTGTGATCGTTTTGGGGCGATGTTGGGCCGTTTTCACTAGCTTTTAATTGATTATATTTAACAAGAATAGGGCACCAGTAACTGTTCGAGGAGCTTCAATTTAACTGAGTACTAGTGGGTTACAGAAATAAACACAATCAAGGTAAACATAATTGTGTTACTTAATTGCTGCTGTCTGCAGAATTGATAACAGACCGTGTTTTAAGTGATCCGGAAAACTATGGGGTTGTCTATTGAGTTTTTATGTTACAACTCACGTCTTTATAAAGAACAGAACACAATATTATTACACATAAACTTTACAGTTTCTAGTGTTTAACAAAAAATAATATTTCAACATACATGATTCTGGTATGTATATTTTGCAGAACTATTATACAATAGTAATAGATGCACTTTACAGACATTTGAACAAAAACTCGTGTTATATTACATGTTAGCAGTGTATCTTGCTAAATATTGAACCGTATAACTGCATGGATATCTGTAAACGTAATCAATAAAGTAAAACAGTAATTATTAATTTGGAGGAGTACAAAATAAGACGATTCGATTCCAACCCACATATTATTTAAGTAGCAACCTTCTACTATTGCGTTGTTAGCACCGTGAATACAAAAGATCGCCGCTATCTGTTGAGAACAAAAGAACCTTTTTTCCAGACATATAAAATTTAACCCCACTGTAGTAGCATGCACTATAAAAGAGGTTACGCAACAGTCGCGTGATAGTTAATTGGACATCCCACTATACTTGTTTATCAGCAGTAGTTTTATTTTCCCGCATCTAATAGCCTCAAACTATGAATGACCAGTGCTGAGCAAAAATACTACATTATTAACAGACACCAAATAGTGGACTTTTTCAATCATTCATAAACATTCCTTGCGACACTTATAATACAAACATTGTTTATTGATTCTGTTCTATATACGCTCCGTTCAAAAATATTCCATTTAACACGATATTCACATAATGTTTTCATTTGTGAATGAACATAGTTGAAGAACTCAAAGCTTTTGCATAAATTATACAACTCTTTATCGTGCAGATGCGGCAGATGCGGCGGTTATCAGGCTTATCGTAGTTAAGAGCATAATGACTTGAAACGCGTGTTAAAACTCAACGATGATAAGATGCCTGAAAGCTTCTATATTAAAGGTTATAATGATTTTATTGAGAAGTTAAAATTATTTACATCTAACAATAGCAATTATTTCAGCAAGAAAGGAGAAATTGTTTACAGAAACAAGAGGGCCTAAGTGGCCCAGAGTTGCTCACATGAGATACAAAGGTACTGACCTGTTCTGTGCAACCCAAGATATCATGAGAAAAAATGTTCTGACCAAGTTTCAAGAAGAGTGAACTATATATGTAACTTTTAGAGTGCTAACAAGGTTTTACTATAACCATATAAGGATAAATTTCCCGCCCCTGGCGGCCATGTGTTTCTAGAGACCTAAACTATTTATGAACTCATCCAAGATATCATTAAAAGAAATGTTTTGACCAAGTTTTCATAAGATTGGACAATAAATGTGACTTTTATAGTGTTTTAAAAATTTCACTATAGCCATATAAGGAAAATTTCCCCGCCCTCTGGCGGACATTTTTTCTACCAACCGGAACCATTTTCGAACTCGTCCAAGCTATCATTGGGGTAAATCTTCTGACCAAGTGTCATGAAGATCAGACAATAAATGTAGACTCTAGAATGTTAACAAGGTTTTACTATAGCCTTATAAAGCCATATTAGGAAAAATACTCAGCCCCCCTTACTGCAAAGATTTTCAACCAACCGAAACCATTTTCGAACTCATTCAAGAAATCATTAGCACAAACCTTCCGATTAAATTTCAGGAAGACCGGACGATAAATGTTGCCTCTAGACTGTTAACAAGGCAAATGTTGACGCCGCACAACGCACGACGGACGATGGACTAAAGGTGATTACAACAGCTCCCCATTAGCACATTGTGTTCAGGTGAGCTCAAAGTATAAGTATTGTGTTTTATTCCAATTGTCAATTTATCTCTTTTTTCAGCGTTATGTTTTGAAACTTGGAAACAATAATGTAATAAAAACTTTTGTCATGAATCTTCTTGCACGTTCATTAACCACTATTCAATATTCAAAACTATGCGATTTTTCCCTATCCAACAATCACATGTCCCATTTCCAAAATGATGAAACAAGATCGGTTATAATCTTTACATCTTAATGTCGGGCCCTTGGCAGGAATATGACTGGTATCGTCTGATCTATCAATCTTCTGGGTAGGCAACTGGCAACGTCAGAACGAGCCGTATACGAGACTCAAACCTGCGACCCTCTGCTCCATGGGTAATAACACACTTATCACTTGCCATAAAGACAGGTGTATTTGACAAGCCAATGCAAAGAAGAAACAACAGTATTAGGGTTAACCCTTGAAATAGGTGTAAATTTACTGCTAATAGTTTAACTAACTGAAAAAATGGTCTAGCTCTTACAAATTCATAATTTGCAAATATTTTTTCATACATAACACAAAATTGTAAACATTATAATCAAAACCTGGACATAAGCTCTAACGGACAATGGCTACTATTGTAATTTTGACACATAATGACATTGGTTCCTATGTTATTTAAACTACAATGTCAATTAATTTTATGTTACTTTGAAGGCAGGACATTTAAAGTTTCTACATTGTATTGACACCCTGGACTTTTGCTCCTGCATTGGATTTACAGCCGGGATATTTGTTTCTAGATTAAAATGACACCCTGAACATTGCATCATGTCTACATTAGTGCTGCACTAACCATTCGTTTCCAGTTTGTATTTGCAAAGAATTAGTGCCAATTTAAAAACAAAAACGAAAACAATTTTGATAAAGTAAAAAATATAATGAAATGAATATGAGACCAGCATAGAAATCGATGTTTTTCTCAAGTGAGCTTGTAATTATGATGTTCTGCAAAAGACAGTACAGAAACAAAGAGAAGCACAAACTTATATCATTTACATTTTTGTTATACATTGAATTTTATATGAACAAGGATATAAAGAACAGGGAAAAGAAGCACATATGTACATTTATATATATCAATAAACAAAATAAAATATAAATATACATGATGAACATAGCTGCAATGAATACATGTCAGCGCTATTAATAAAAAACACCATAGTTCTAAGCTGACAAAATAACATGACAAAATTGCCCAGATAGTAAAAATAACATAGAACATATTGCCAGTGTTGCCACAAGAAAGTAGGAACCAATGTCTGTTAGTCTAAATTTAGCATAGAAACCCATGTCTATAAGAAGCAATGTCCGGATATAATTTTACAAGACAGTGAACTTATACTCAAGGCAAAGAAATATTGGTGAACTTTTTTTTCTTTCGTTCAATACAGTTCATTATCCTCATGTGTGTGTGTGTGTGCGTCGATTGCATATGAATGGTATTGGTATATTTGATGATTTTAAAATATACCTTCTTGATCAATATCCATCAATTTAAATTGATACAATTATCAACAGTTATTAACAATAGTTGAATACCGTGGACATCACATGTATCATAATTTGTGACATAAATAAACAATAAAAATGATAAATTTCTGGAAGATTAACGCATCAGATTTTTTTTTCTCAAATGTACCAGTTTGAAAATCTTGAAATCCAAGGCAGGTGCTGTTTTATCTTTTTTTTCAAATGATAAAAATTATATTTTATAATTGCTTTACATTACTCCAAACACATGATTTTCTATTGACGCAATAACATAGAAATTTCAAACACAACAGAATTCTGTGAACAGGTCCCTTCACGATATCACTCGCAGTGTATTTAAAACAGCGGGAGTACTTCTGCTGACTTTAAGAAATCATTTTTGTAAGTTACTTCCCTTGTAATTTGTTACTGAAACCGAAAGTTCTATTTGTTTTTACAAATAAGTTGAAATTTAGAACAATTTAATTATCAGCAAAACATACTTTTGACATCATACAATCCTGGGATAACTTGATAATGTATAAAGAGTCAGAGGAAGACCGGTTGTATAAAAAATATTATATATTATAATTTGCATATAATATCTTGGGGGACTTATCTTTTTTCTCTTAAAATAAAATTTTCGTTGGAAGTTTAATTTGGAAAGAAACAAGGTCATTACCAGTTGGTGTAGGGACTTTCACATACTTTGTAACTTTCCAGGGTATCAACAATGTGAAAAAAGATGCAAAAAAGCACAAGCTTAAATTTTGTATATATTACAATTGTATAGAGCAGTATATAATGTGTTCCAATAGATAAGTGGATTTTTCTAGACTCGTGCCGATTCCGGGGTCAGTCTATTATCAGTACATGCATGTTTCTACATCAATAATGTCGATTCATACTTATAACATCTATTGTCTTAAATGTAGGTTGAAACTTTACAACAACTTTTCTTGATCAGATTCTACTTGTTGGTATATTTAATCGGCCAACAAATCCAAAAGTTCACTAGCTGGTTACGTGTACTCTCTTGTGCTTATGTTCAGGGACATAGCTTTGTTATGAATATTAAAAACAACAACAACAAACAAATAAATGACAGTCCTAAACAGTAGCAGCTGCTGCTAATTGTTGAAGTATTTTTTGCACCATGATCATTAACATCCCTTTTTTAAGAACCTACGTCTTGTAGTTGCAATGCCCTGATGCTGTAAATTTCTTGGTACATTCATCTAAATTTTTTTTAATGAAAGTAAAGGTCTAAAAACAGGGATGCAAATTAGATGTTGCCTATGGCGATGGGACGAGTAGATTTAAACAAGTTGATTTCAAACGTTGGTCGTCCAACCACGCAACTAGCTTATCAGAAAAATTAGAGCCTTTTTGCTCCACAGTTTATCACTTTATTTAATAAAAGACTGACGAATCAGGCTCATGAAAGGGCACTATGCATTGAGTCGTGTCAGAATAACTGTTGTCAAATAAAATGTTCTTTAACGCGAGCATCAGATAATTATGTACTTGGTTCTGGAAACCAATGGAACACAAACAGTCGAGATAGTTTTAGTGTTGGTAAACCACTCTTAAAGTTAGTTAACATCCTTGATTAATAGTTTATTTATATCTTCTGATTTCAGTCAGAAATTCACCTCAGAGTTTCTACTCATGACCTTTTAAAATCTGGAGCAGCATGCACTAAAACCGTCCTTAAATTGCCCTTCTCCATTTTTACAAACACCTTAAAATCAGACGTAATCGACCGATGTATATCGACCTCATACTTATAGGAGTAACCTACACCCCTGTTGTTTTGACAATTATGACTTAATGACCAAAGTATTAACTTATAATACTGAAATGCAATTGTACATGCCTTTGAAATTTGCCTTATTTAATAGCAGTACAAGTCACGTCCACTTATTTAACAAATAGAACAGCTACACTTGAATATGATCATATGATCCAAAAGTACAGATAAGTTAAAACCAAAGTCAGTATATACTATGTAAGTTAAATCACTATGTAAGTTAAAGGAGTTATAAACTGATGGCTATAATCGTTGTTTAACAGTGCCGAAGAGCTCAGGTTAGCTATATTTATTTTAAGTAAAGAGCAGAACTAAGCGCATACTGGTCACAATGACGTAAATCTGTTGATATCAAGCGATTTACTTTTTTCGTATCTCAGTTTTATCTTGACATTTTGGCAGGAGAAAAAACAAGGACCAAATCCGAACACAACCGCATGTGCAGAAAGCGCGCGTAATGGGAGATCAATCTGACGCAGCAAAAATGACAGCAAACGCGAAAGCAGACTCCAAAGATTTGTTTCAATATTTAGCTTTGTACGACATAAACAGCGAAGATCATGAAAATTTCGTTAATTTCTCGAACGGAGCACCTGGAGCAGAAAGTCTTGCAGGAATCAACCAGCTGTTAGATAAAGCAACACGCATCTTATTGGTAAACGTTTACGTTTTAATCTTATAAACTAATTTAAGTTTTTGAGACTTTATAAGTTTTGAAGAGAAACATTTTCACAGATTTTGGCATGCATTTGAGTTTGTAATTAAATGCTTTAAATTGATAAATACAAACGTTGGAGGTAAATAGCACCAGTAAAGACAAGAATACAATTAAAGAAAGAAAATTAATCCTAAACTGGGCTCGAACCACTTATCAAAGTAAATAATTTTTTGACAACAATTTTCATTATCCTTTAGTTATCCAACATGTTGGAAGGTTTTTATGGTGTCTTTCAAACTGTACTTTTTTAAGCGCCGTGGCAAACGTACGGTTTGTAAAACATTTAAGATCATTTACAATCAATAAGCTACTTTTTTATTGATAATTTTTGCATGGACAAACTAAATGTGTATGTGAATGTTTATTGAGTAGTGGCACAGTTTTGTGACTTCTTTTGAACTATGCGTTAATATATTTAACACTTTGCACTAAAGTGTAAATTCCTGGGATCATTAAAGCCACTAAACTTATTAGGCATTGTAAATTTGAGTATAAATAATTGCGCTTTAAAACTTAAAAATAATCGCGTTTGTCGAAATGGACGTATACGTCTAGAAATCTTACTTTCGGTTTTAAAAGCGGTACCGTTTGAAAAATAATAATTTACTTGCTAACTAGGCTATAGATTTAATTTTATCTATGCCAATCAGATTATATCTGGTGGTTACAAGGTAGAAATCCGTCTTTTTGCGCTTCTTAAACATAATCGCGTTTGTTGAAATGGACGTATACGTATAGAAATCCTACTTTCGGTTTTAAAAGTGGTACCTTTTGAAAAACAATAAATTACTTGCCAACTAGGCTAAACATTTAATGACAATTTTGCACACTTTCAAATTGCATCTATATGTATTGATTTAAATGTTCCAGATGAATGACGTCAATGTTTTTCCTTTCATCATTTTGAATTTAAATTCATATCCACATCGTGCCCACAATAAGTGCTTAAAGTTATAAGTATGCCTAAATTTGCAGATTTAGTAAAAATTCTTGTTTAACATCTCTACAAGCCTTAAGAATGATTGAGTTGCAGTTTGAACCAGCAATATCATGCCTGTTTTCGTATTTGATCTTTAAGTGCAAATTTGACTTTTGTTAGAGACATGGATCGTTCACGCTATATGTGTTCACTTTATAGCGAACATAAATAAATAAATATTTAATTCCTAGGAACATATTTAGGTAAATGTTATCTTTCACGCGACATTTCTTCTCTTCAACATAAAACATAAATAATTAATTTATAGGCTCATTTTTGTTTTCATTTTTGGCTGAGATATCATACAAACATAGAAACACATGTGTTTTGCCCAAGTTTGAGTAATTTTGTGCATTTTTATTGGCAGTCAATGTCCAAGCTGCATTTAATTATCACATGAAAATGAAGTCACAACAAAAATCTTGTTTGTATACATGTTTGAATCATAACAGACAGGAACACGTGTAGCAAAATACATAACGGTTGTCTCAAATATTCAGTGTTGTAAATTAAAAAAAAAATTCAGTTAAGACTTAAAGCGTCGTCCCTGATAAGCCTGAGCAGACTGCACCTGCTAATTTGGTATGACCCTCTATGCACATGCATTAAGCCCAGATTCCCCAGAACGAGGTTCCAACGTGTTTAAGGGCACACAGGTATTTTATGGGACCGATGACCCCATTACCGTTTCAGGCTGATGATGCGGAAGAGAGGTTCACATTCCAGTATGGGCCGTGTAAAGGGGACCCAGTCTTCTGTAGGGAGATGGCAAAGTTTCTGTCATCAGAATATGGGCACAATGTCAGCAGGTAATTGTATTATGTAACTGTTTCCAACTCAGAAGCAAAGTGAAAATGGCTATATGCAACCAGCATAAAACCAGAACAGTCTGCAAGTAACTCACAGTCTGTTCAAGTTTTAGGCATTTTGCTACTCATTTGTACCTTAGGGCTGGAAATAAAATCTTAAAACTTGAATCTTGTTAGAAAGGTCTATAATTTAATTTTAATTTTCTAAAGGACTACAAATGGGTAAAAGTGCATATCTAAATGGTAAAGATTTGAAAGCAGGTTTTTCAATATCAGTATGTTTGGGCAAAAGTGGAACCAATTCAACAGAAAGCTTTTCTTATTTGAGTGTTGCATGAATACATTTTTAATACTGTGTATACTGTTTGAACGTATCAAAATAAATCAAAACTACACAAACCATTTAAAAATTGTGTCAGTGATTTTTTATTCCAAAGTTGGGCTATAATAGATTCCCAATGAAAAAAGTGTGTCCATTTTCCCCAAAATGGGAAGATTTTGGAAAACACACAGTGTGGAACACTATATATCAGGGGTGTCATAAAGGTTCAAATCTTCTACCTTCTAACTTCAAGCATAACATAATAGTCACGACCTGTGCCACTCAGCGCCCTTCTTAACATTGAATACTAAACTTCAGGAAAGACATAATCATGGTAACACATGGTGCCACCCAAGACCTGTTTAAACATACCAACAATTAAAGAAAACTACTACAAGCCTTCTAAACATCCAATACTCAACTTCAGGTGTGATGTTATGGTAACATTGAATATTTGACTTCAGGGATGACACAATGGTAACATTGAATACTTGATGTCAGGTGAGACATAATGGCAAAACTGAATACTTTACTTCAGTGATTACACATTGGTAACATTGAATACTAAACTCCAGTTGTGATGTAATAGTAACATTTAATACTAAACTCCAGGTTTGTTGAAATGGTAACATTGAATACTAAACTCCAGGTGTGATGTAATGGTAACATTTAAAACTAAACTCAAGGTGTGTTGTAATGGTAACATTGAATACTAAACTCCAGGTGTAATGTAATGGTAACATCTAATACTAAACTCCAGGTGTGATGTAATGGTAACATCTAATACTTAACTCCAGGTGTGATGTTATGGTAACATTAAATACTTTACTTTAGGTGTGACAGGATGGTAACATTCAATACTTTACTTCAGGTGTGATACAATGGTTACATAATGGTAACATTGAATACTGAACTCCAGGTGTGATGTAATGGTAACATCGAATGCTAAACTTCAGGTGAGATGTAATGGTAAAATTGATTGCTAAACTCAAGCTGTGATGTAATGGTAACATTTGATACTAAACTTCAGGTGTAATGTAATGGTAACATTGAATGCTAAACTCTAGGTGTGATGTAATGGTAACATTGAATACTTAACTATAGGGGTGATGTATTGGTAAAATTGAATACTATACTGTAGGGATAACATAATGGAAACATTAAATACTAAACTCCAGGGATAACATGAAGGCTGATATTCTTTACATAAGGGATGACATAATGGTAATGGTGGGGGTCGACAAAAACATTGAATACTAAACTTCATGGATGACAAAGTGGTAAATTAATCAAAACTTAATCAACATTTGAAACATTGAATACTTAATTTAAGGGATAACATAATGCTTACCGTAGGTGTCTGGGTATTCTACACTAACCATCTTATAATGTTATACTTCAGGGAAGACATTATGGTAACAGCGGGTGCCACTCAGGGCCTGCACCTGGTTGCCACGGTGATGTTCAACAAGGACACGCCCGTTTTCATGGAGGATCCAACTTACTTCTTAGCTGTGAATATCATCCGGGAAGACTTCGGAATGAATATCAAACCAGGTATCAGGCTTTTTGGGGACCATTTTGGGCGAAATGCAAAAATTTGAATAAAAACTGTATATAATTAAATCACACATGTGAGTAGTAATAGTACTTATTTTCTTAATTTCTTATAAATATCAATATTTTTAAAATTTCGGATAATTATTTAATGTTCTGTAAGATAATATAAAATACTTATTTTCTTAATATCTCATAAATATCAATTTGTTTGAAAAAATCGGATAAAGTTAGGTTTGTGTACATGTATATCGTACGACGGACAATTTAAAACCATTAAATTTCGTGTGGTACGAATTTTCGTGGATTTCGTTGGTCCGCAGAACCATGAATTCAATTACCAACAATTATTTATACATTTTAAATCCAAAATCGGTCTTTTCCGAATGCCATTTCCGACATTTTTTTTTGTTGTCGGTTATCCGAGATATTGTTTTTTGTAATAGTTACTTCACTTCAGTAGGTAACATGACACTATATCTTGATTAATTAAAATATTTCAGAATTGAAAATATTGTTGTTATTTTTTACCCATTTGACGTAAATTATATATGTTTGAACAAAGGTGTTTATGATTATTAGTATGATAAGAACTACGATGTTAATGATTACTTAGTATGAATAACAAGTAGTGTGTTCATATAAAATATCAAATATCAAATTAACAGTTTGCAGATTTATCACATATGTTAATTAGTGCCAATAAAAGTGTAATGAGACATAACGATTTTCACACGTGTATTGTTGGGACCTTATTACTCAATTGTTACTACTAGGGGACCGATTGCGCTGAGAGAATTGCAAATATTGTCAAAACAGCATTGATGGCAATTAGCGAGCGACACTTTCATGCTTCAGTGCACATTAACCTCAAGTCTTGCTGTCAACACAGATTAGCATATTATGTTTCGTTATTATTCTGGTTGTCTTAATAAAAGTTTAATTACAATGACGGTCAGTCTATCCCGAAAATTTGAAATCAACGAAATTACGTATTAACGAAGCAGTTGTTTTTTATTTGAAATACACGAAATTACGTGTCAACGAAGTAGTTGTTTTTTATTAAAGCACGAAATTTCATATCGAACGTACAAAAAACCTTTTTTGCCACTGCAGTGGCCTCGCATAACAATCAATCTTGATGAAAATTGCCCGGACTGCTTTCTATGTCAAAACTTGTTACCGCTCTAGAGGCCTTATTTATGACTCAATGTTTATGAAACTTGGTCTGAATAATTATCTTGACAATATAGAAGCCATTTATGAATCTGAGGCAAGTGGGCCTAGTGGGGTCAAAAACTAGATCACCACATTATGTCGTACACATTTGGTAGGTGCTTAAGGGCCATTATGGCTCTCTTGTATGATAAGCCTGGCAGCAAATCTCAGTTATCATAGCACATGTTTACAGGGAGGAGTACCACAGGTTCGATTCTTGGCCCGGCCATATAACTTGTGTGGATATTTGTTATGAAATTCATTTGTATGGCCTTTTTATTTTAAACTATAACCTGGCTGGTGCTGTGGTAAGTTGTTGCCATTATTATGGGCTATATGTATAGGTTTAGTTTAAACGTATTTATTTTAGCTGGATTGCGTCGAAAGCCCCAGGCTTATAAAAACGCTCTAGAGTCCTTTTCCTGAGCCTATAACCAGTACTTGGTGTCTTTGCGGGAAAATCTAGAGAACAGACCCCGAGTGGGGATCGAACCCGTAACCTCCCGATCGCTAGGCGGACACCATATCCATTACGCCAAGGCGAACTTAACAATATATAGTTCGTAAAGGTAATCCAGCTATCCCGGGAAAAGTGTGAGTTGGTTAATTGACCGCTGTGATATGACTAAACATACTGTTGAAAACAGCAGAAACTTAAAAAAAATGCATTTTTAGGAACTCTGTATTATAGTGCCAACAGACAGTGAAGGTATCGATACAGAGAAGCTGGAGTTAATGCTGGTCCAACACAAGCCTGCCTCCATGGCTGGACAGAAGACGCCGTTCTGGAGCATGGTCTACACAATACCCACCTTCAATAACCCGAAAGGCTACTGCATGTCACCAGGTATTGCCGTGGGTGAGAGTTTTGTTTATTTAAACCTATTGAATTAAATGGTACTGTATGTCACCAGGTATTGCCGTGTGTGATAGTTTTGTTTAAAGATATGTACCTTTTAAAACACAAAGCTACTGCATGTCCCCAGGTATTGCCATGTGATTTAAACCATTTATTTAAACATTCTCACCTTCAAAAACCCTAAAGGCTACGGCTTTGCGATGTGTGATAGTTTCGTTTAAACATATTTATTTAAGCTCAATTGTTGCATCAATAGCCAAATACTTATTGAAACGCATCTGAGTCCGTTTCTTGGTAGAACCATTACCGGTACTTGGTGTATATGGATGAAATCTTAAAAATGCGTCCACAGTTGGATCAAACCCGTGAGTTACCTGTCGCTAGGTTGACACCATATCCAATATGCCACAGGGACCTTATGGTATTTTTGTGTGTAGTAGTTATGTTTATAATTTAAAAAATATGTCATCACCATGAAGTCTTTATGTTCAATACAATTTTCATTCATGGGTGATTCACACAATTATAAGCATTTTGTCCTAAAACATAGCTTAAAAATCGGTGCTTAGATATAAGTCATGTTTGTTACAAAGCTGAAAGTTTTGCTAATGGCTTTATTATATTATTAGTATATGTTTAAGACCTGGCAAAATGGCGTGTTTAGAGAGAGAGTTTGAACCATGAAATTGTAACACAGATGTGAAATAGTTGTCACTGAATTTTTAACCCTTTTCCGCTCAGAAGTAAAGTGATTGTTTTCGCAAACAGCATAAAACCAGAACAGCGTGCGAGCAACCCACAGGCTGTTCAGGTTTAATGTTGTCTGCTGCTCATTAGTATCCAAGTGTAAGAAAACTGAAGCCTTTTAATCTTGTGAGAAAGGGGTTTAATTTTATTTGTTTTTCTTAAATACTTCAAACACATCAAAATGCATTTCTAAGATTTTCCAATATTTTGTAGAGCGTTTCAAAACACTTATTCGGTTAGCAAGGAAACATGACGTCCTGCTGTTCACGGAAGACATTTACAACATTTTGCATTATGACAACAGTCCGGTATGCCCACCAAGACTGATGTTGTATGATGATCGGTAAGATTCTTACATGACAGTGTTAATTTACCTCTCACACAGACGTCGACTAAACCCAATTGTTGTAGTGCAAGAATACACCACAGTCCTCGCTGTACTTACTTCCGAAGATTATAACCATTATTATACAATGTATTGATTGGTTAGTGTTTTTTAATTGCTGTGTGGATATTTACAACCCCACTATATATTCCCCACGACCAAACTCAACCCACCCCATAATTTATGTGATTTTATGTGATAATTGGTATGTGCTTGAATGGTTGTCTTATTTACCTTCCATCCAAAATCTCAACTTTGCACTAATGTTTTATCGTTGTTTTTCAGGATTGGCCACATGTTATTATGCCCCACAGTAGGGTGGCATTTAGTAGTCACTCTGTCCGGCCGTCTGTTAAACTGTCCTCCATTCCTTTTTCTGAGATTTTTAAGCAACAATTATTGAGCTGAGTTTTGGTATCTGAGTCTACCTACATGACTTACAGATGAAGTGTGGTAATTTTGACAAACATCATTAAATGAATTAAGTAACAAAACTGTTATATTTGGATTGGTTTTTAACCACTATAACAACAACAAATTATATTTTGTATTGGCCTGCCTTCATGTTTAAATATTGTACCTACTGAGGAAAAAGGTAGCCTTGTTACCTCTACAAATTTGCATAGAAGTAAAACACTGCAGTTTTGCTAAATTATCCATGGAAAGAGTTAAACACACTTACGTTTCCATTATTTGTTTATTATTTACAATAAACCAACATATAATTTCAAGTTTTCTCATTCATCGTGAGTGGTATTGTTGCTTGTTCGAATTTAAAACATACATTCTTTGTTGTATGTAATATAAAATTGCATGGAGTCATCAGAGTAACATTCCTGTGAGCTTTTCTTAAAATCAGCCCAGATGTTTAGGAGATTTTGTTTTAATGAAAAGCTAACGGACAGCTGAAAAGAAAAACTGACGACGAACAACATTCAAAATGCGGTCCCAAAAGCTCACTGTGTCTCCACAAAGAGTTGTTTTTCCGTGCCCTCACATTTAATCTCTGCCATCTCACAAAAAACCTTCCTTATCTGAAAGGATTTTATTGTTGTTTAAGTATTAGATTATGAAAATTAGTATTTTGAAAATAGTGTATAAATTTAGGTTTTATAATATAAAACGAATAACTTTAATTTAAAAAAGTAAAAACAGCAATCGGAAAATTATTGTACCACGTGGCTCGGCTATCATCACATGGTTGATAAATATGACAGGGATTTGATCCAGCTATGCTGGTTCCAGTCAAATCTCTGCGCTAAGGTTGCCCCTCCACCTCATCGAATTATGGTAAAGCATTATGTATCCTCCAATTACCGTAAGTCGACCGGTTAAGGAAACAAGTAAAAGAATTTCTGAATTTACGCAACAAAATGCAGCAATATACTATTTACCTTCAGAGATGTGTTTAATTCCCGTTAAATCAATGTCAAAAATGATAATTTACAGCATGTTTTACTACGCAAAGCCGATAGTTCCATACACACTACAAGAACATTAACTCCGCGCGTTGTTTACCTTAAGTCGATACGTCACATCCGGGAAAGGGACAGCACTCTTATGAAAATGGATTAGGCCAACTTAACTAAAAACTTCGCTTCTTTGAACAATTTTAACAAGAACTTAAACAGTAAATACATATTAAATATGTTTTCAATATTTTATAAATACAATTGAACAAGTTTCTTTCACTTTTCTTAAGAACAATTTTCACTCTTCTTTAGCACAGCATGGGCACATAAATGTTGCACCTCTTCTGATGACTTTAATTTCTGTAAAAAATGACAGGTGTACCCAGTGGTTGCAGGCTCTATTGTCACACTGTGCCCATTTTACAAAAGTCGTTTTGGATAAGCCTTTAAAAAAAAACAAGTAAATAAAATCACCATTAAGAAGAGATCTGAAAACCAATTTAATAAAAAAAAGCTTTGCCTTAAATTTTCTACGATTTACTACTATTTCCGATATGAAGCGCTGTCAATGAAAGTGTTATGCTAAGATCGTCTGCTTTACATTTCAATTTTTGTGGGAATTTAATAAATAGGACCAATAAAATGTATGGGATATAATTAAATTTGTGTACTTTTAGTTAAATTTTTATTTTGAAATGCAATTTTACCTGTTTTTTCCTCATTTTGTTTTTATTTGTTTTTGATTATAAGCGTAGTTATGTCACTTCATCGAAATACTCGGAGCGCTTGCGTGTGACGTCATCCTAATGGCCGCGTTCTTAATGTAAACAAAGTGGTCGAAATTAGGTCATGGTCGGCTTACGGTAATCGTACGATATTATTGAAGTAGGTCGTTTTAATAAGCATACACCGTCAGATACATTATTACAAAAAGCTAATAATGCTGTACACACCACAAAAAGGTGCCCTGCTTTTGCCCCATCTATGCCTGATTAGGATTGAACCATTTTTTTATTTTATATATCACACACCTTTACAGTGTTTACCGTTGACGCATTTAATCAATTTTTCAAATCATTAACTAGGACATCATGGTTGGATCTTTGATTTGTGAGTTTTTTATGATATCTGACATAAGATTTCAGACATATACATCTGTTTGATGTTCGATCTCATGTTTCAGTAGATCCAATAAAATGCATTGAAATGATCGTCCCACAAATAATAATGATTTAACAGTTAGTTTCTGAGGTTTGAAAACTGACTGCAAATAATTGACCCTTTTTTAAAATACCAATTTAAAAATACATATTTACAAGTCATTATGCAATCAGAACTACATTTAAGTTGTCATATATTTACGACGCTAGGAATTCACACTGTAGATTATTGGACGCATATATACGACGCTAGCAACTCCATTGTAGGTTATTTGACGCATGTATTCCACGCTAGAAACTCCGCTGTAGATTATTTGACGCGTATGTACGACGCTAGCAATTCCACTGTAGGTTAGGCGACGCATGTATTCCACCCTAGCAACTCCACTGTAGATTATGTGACGCATATATACGACGCTATCAACTCGACTGTAGATAATTGGACGCATATATACCACGCTAGCAACTCCACGGTAGATTAGTAAACGCATATGTAAGACGCTAGCAACACTACTGTAGATATTTGGACGCATAAATACGACGCTAGCAACTCCACTGCAGATTATTGGACACATATACGACACAAGTGCAGAATAGGTAAAACATTTTTATTTAATCGCAATTGAAAACTCTTATTGAAACAATCAAATCAGTTTCCTGGGTAGAACCAGTACTTGGTGCCTTTTGGGGGAGATCTTGAGGACACTCAAATAGTTGGGATTGATTCTTGAAACTCCTGATCGCTAGATGGACACCATATCCATTATGACACCGAAACCTATTTGTATTTGAAACCAAAACTAATGCCCATTGAGCATGTTCATTCATGGCTGCAGTTGCAAAATTACAAGGATTTGCAACTCTAAACCTACTAGTATCTCAATTCTTTCCCTATCAGAAGCAAAGCGAAAATGTCTGTTCAGGTATTGTGCTGTTTGCTTCTAATCAATATCTAAGGGTTTGAAATGAAGACTTTAAAACTTGAATCCAGTACAAAAGATCTATAATTAAATTTAACTTACAAAGGGACTACAAATGCGTCAAAATACGTATCTTAGTGGTAAAGGAGTAAGATTTTTGTATAGATTGCTGTTAATCAGTTAATCCCAGCTTAGCTTAGATCATTAGTTTGAAGCAATTATTTGGAACTGTATTAAGCGTCCTTTTTTCAGGACGGATGAAGATTTCCAGGGCCATGTTCTCTCCAACTGCTCGTTCTCAAAAATTCTGGCCCCTGGACTTCGGCTGGGCTGGATTGAGGCGTCCCCTAGGATTATGAAGTATTTAGAAAAAAGGTGACATCAATCAATAATGCTTATTGTTAGTTTGCCTTTTCTTCGATGATATTAGCCTCGGCATAGGCTTTCAAACTAGGTTAAAGTTTTTCGTAAGCTACTTTCTCAGTGATAGCTCGGGGGATTTCATTCAGACTTCAAACATGAAATTTCATTTGAAAATGGTCCCAAATGCCAAGTTTGGTAACTGTAGTTTTATTGAAAAATATGTTGAAAGTAGTGGCCATTTTACAATTAGAAATGTTTATATACACTATATAGGCAGGTTGCATGTTTTCAGTAAGCTAGTTTCTCAGGAAGGGCTAGGCATTTAATTCAAATTTGTAACCTGCATTATCCATATTAAAGAAACCCCATAGGCCAAGTTTGGAATTTGAAATTTGCATGTTTACACAAAAGGAACATTTATGTTTTTGTGAACCAAATTTCTCAGGAATGTCTTGCACGATATTATTCAAACTTGCCATATTTATTCTCCATATTGAAATGACGCCATTAGTTTGAACTTTGTCAGAATACGGGTTGTTTTACCCTTTGAAATGCTACATATTGGCAATATAGACTGTCTACAGCTAATCACTTAGAATCTTTGAATATAAAACATACTCCACTATTAATATCGTTGCTTGTGATAACCATGCATTACAGACTAAAATGCATATCACTTTGTGTCTGACCATGAAAGTAAATGTCCCAACAATTTTCTCGATTTTGTTTTTATTTTTGCAGAACAAATAAATATGGCATGTACTATATTAATTCATTGATAATTGGCAGAGAATTTTTAACAAATGCAATTTAGATTGCAAGAAACTGCATCAACAAGTGGAAATGCATGCATAACATTTTATGTAACATAATTCACTAGAAGGGTTCTTTATAATAACGTTAATATTTTCTGTATAGTGCTACAGCCTGGAGTGGTGGGGCATTTAACCATTACACATCAAAAGTGATAGCATCAGCCTTGAAGGAAGGCTTGATAGCAGAGCACATGATTAAGCTCAGAAAAGAATATGGGGTAAGTGATATCAGGGCACTTGAATAAGCTCAGATAATATAGCGAAGGTGATAGCAGAACACTTGAATATGTTCAGAAATGAATATAGTGTAAGTGATAACAGCCCACTTGAATAGTTTCTCAGATAAGAATACAGCCTCTTTGATAGCAGAACACTTGAATAGGCTCAGGAAAGAATATGGGTAAATGATTTCAGTGCTCTTGAATATGCTGAGGAAGGAATAAAGTGTTAGTGATAGCAGAATATTTGAGCATAAAAAGGAAGGAATATAGTTTAAGGAATAGCAGTCTTTTAATACGCCCAAAAATGAATATAGTGTACGCTACATAGTGTTATATGGGCCTGGTATTAGGAACAGCATTTAGTTTGTATTCTAACTCAACGTAGATATTTTTCAATGTTTGAGTTGAGTTTGATCAAAATGCTCAATTAAGTGTTCACATAATTATTTTTTTTTAGTTTTGTGTCGGACTTTTTACAATGTCATGATGTCGAGGAGGAATATGCACATATTCTTTCAGCACAGATTTGAGATGTTCATGCGCTTACTAAAATTCTCAATATTCAGTTGAGTGGAAACTAAAATCTCACATCCTGAGTTGAGCTCAACAATTGAGAATGTTCATGATACTTGGTGATGGTCATTGGTGTTGATGTACTTAACACTAGTTTGTAGTACCTCTAGCCCACGTGGTTGTCATCTTTATCTTCAATACCTGACACAGGAGCGCATGGATATACCATGTTTACAAGCTTGATTTCACATGGTAGTCACATTTTATATTTAATGCTCGACACAGGAGGGCATGGATATACCATATTGACAAGCTTTAGTTCACATGGTAGTCACAATTTATCTTCAATGCTTGACACAAGAGCGCATGGATATACAATGTTGACAAGCTTTAGTTCATATAGTGTTCACAGTTTATCTTCAATGCTTGACACATAAGCGCATGGATATACCATGTAATCAAGCTTTTGTTCACATGGTAGTCATATTTTATCTTTTATGCCGGACAAAGGAGGACATGGATATACCGTTTTTACAAGCTTAATTTCACAGGGTGGTCACATTTTATTTTCAATGCCTGACACATGAGCGCATGGATATACCATGTAAACAAGCTTAAGTTCACATTGTGGTCACATTTATCTTCAATGCTTGACACAGGAGCGCATGGATATACCATGTTGAGAAGCTTTAATTCACATGGTATTCACATTTTATCTTCAATGCTTGACACATGAGCGCATGAATATACCATGTAGATAAGCTTTAGTTCACATGGTGGTCACGTTTTATATTCAATGCTTGACACAGGAGCGCATGGATATACCGTGTTTACAAGGTTTATTTCACAGGGTAGTCACAATTTATCTTAAATGCGTGACACAGGAGTGCATGAATATACCATGTAAACAAGCTTTAGTTCACATGGAAGTCACATTGTATCTTCAATGCTTGACACAAAAGTGCATGAATATACCATGTAGACAAGCTTTAGTTCACATGGAAGTCACATTTTATCTTCAATGCTTGACACAGGATCGCATGGATATACCACATAGACAAGCTTTAATTCACATGGTAGTCACATTTTATCTTCAATGCTCGACACAGGAGCGCATGGATATACCATGTTGAAAAGTTTTAGTTCACATGATAGTAACATTTTATCTTCAATGCTTGAAACAGGAGTGCATTGATATACTTTGTAGACAAGCTTTGTTCACATGGTAGTCACATTTTATCTTCAATGCTTGAAACAGGAGTGCATGGATATACCGTGTAGACAATCTTTATTTCACATTGTAGTCACATTTTATCTTCAATTTTTGACACAGGAGCGCATGGATATAGCGTGCTCGTCCCTGAGGAAGTATTTGCCCCAAGACGTGAAGGTAGACTACCCTAGGGGTGTTTTTTTTATCTGGCTGGAATTACCTCCCTCAGTGGACACAATTCTGCTACTGAAACTGGCTGCGGAGAAGTACAAAACCAACTTCATATTTGGTGCAAGGTATGAACACAATCTTAAGTAATATTGATTTTCCAAATATTAAACTCAGAACGAAATCGTTAAGGATATTCTCCAAAAAAAATTATCAGTTTCTGTGATAAGAAGAAAATCGAGAAAGGCATCGTCGCATTCTGTGAGGCCCTTCAAGAGATGTTGGAAACAAGCAAGGGGCAGTAGCCAACAATGTGTTTATTCAGGCTTTTTTGTGGTATTGTATGTTGAGGTAAATTTTTTTGCTGACATAAAATGTAGAGAATAAGCCTCATGCTACCGTGGTTCTAAGCCTCGCATGATAAACTTGATCTTTATTCAAAACTCACATATATTCTATTTATCCTATAATTACCAATATTATACGAGAATATTATAAAAAAAGTGTGGATGTAATAGTTCGTTCATTGTAATTGTTTTTTAATCATAGTATCAAGTCCGGGAAATTCCCTCACAGCTACGCAACGGCATGATTATCCGCGCAACGGCATGATCATCCGTCTTTGTTAAAAAGGCGACCCCTCAAGATCCAACAATTACCGAGGAATAACCCATGTGAGTTGATTTGCGAAGTTAATTACTACTTTACTCAACGAACGCTTACATTGAGCTACAGCTAACGAAATTTTAACAGACGCAAATTTCGGTTTCATTCCGGGTTATAGTACAGTCGATGCAACATGTGTCCTTCAATCCTTGATGGAAAGTCATATCAATAATTTACAACAACTGGTTTGCTGTTATGTCGATAATTTAAAGAAATAATGACTTAACGGATCATATGCATAGCTAATCAATGAGAAACAACCTCATTTTACTGGCATACCGGAAATTGACGGTGAAACAACAGAAGTCACAGAAACTAAACTCCGAGTGCATCTACAAAATGCCATGAAGATTTCCAAGGAGGTCGTCGATTCAATGCAGCTCGAGAGGGTACACCGCTCTCCGGGACACCCAACACCAGGGAAGACCCGTTCAATCGTGGCGAAGTTCTCCTTCTTTAAGGAATCCGAGGCTGCTCGGCGGCAGTGGAAGCAACTGAAAGGAACAAAGTTAACGTTTTCGAATAGTCCCCACCGGAAGTGGTAGCCAAACGTAGACGACTGGTATCGAAAATGAAAGAGGTGAGGGGGTAAGGCAAACGATCCTGGATAGCCTACGATACCCTCTACGTTGATGGTCGTCCAGTCAAGGAATAGGGAAACGATGGGGAGAATTTGCGATCATGTCGTGTAATGTGAATGGTCTGTCACAATCCAAGATCGATAATACTTTATTTGTTGACGTTTTGTTGAAATATGATATTTGTTTTTTGTTCGAAACTTGGACCAAGTCTTCACGTAGCATTTCTTTAAACGGTTATATTTCGCACAATTGTCATAGGAAATTCCAGAACAAGAACGCTCGTAGATGCAGAGGTGGGGTAGTTTTATATTTTAAAGAATATTTAATAGATGGTATTGACATTATACAAAATCATCATGATTTAGTTATATGGTTAAAATTAGATCGACATTTGTTTGGTTTGAATGAAGATATTTATATTTGCGGATGTTATGTTTGGTGCGAAGATTCATCTGCATACAATATCATATGTGTTGATTTTTTTTATCTATTCGAAAATGATAGATCTATTTATGAAAATAAAGGACGTGTTTTACTTTGTGGGGACTTTAATTGTAGGATTGGGTCCATATCGGATCGTGTTATTCATGATGTTGTAAATAGTTTTATAGATGATGGTGATTACAATCCAGATATTTACTCTGTTAGGGCCGCCGATGACAGATCTCAGAATTATCTCGGAATGAAATTGCTTGATCTATGTAAATCATGAAATTATCGTGTTGTCAATGGAACAATAGGAGATACGAGTCAGTTTACATAATACTCACATAATGGTTTATTTACAATTGATTATTTGATTTGTCATGAACGACATTTTGCACTTATTCAAGAGTTTGAAGTGCACGTTTTTAATGAATACAGTTACCGCGCACTGTTGTCATTTTCATAATATTGTAACAACAAACCAGTGTATCAATTATAATACCCTGAAACGAAGTTTAACTTGGACGATTCACTGCGTAACCAGATCAGGCAGTAATCGGCAACCTACCTATGTTTAACATAATTGTAGAAGATTAAGATTGTTCAAGTTGTGATTCTATAAATAGTGCGTTAAATAAATTACTTTTTTGGAACAGATTTGAGAATTTTTCTTTTTGATGATTTTGATGATGAAAATCCTGATGATGTATGGCCACAGGCAAAATTGAAGGCACCAGAATTGGGTGACCCAGTGTCCGAGTCCTTGGCTAAATGTATCTATGATTGCTGCACTTATATGTTTAATGTAATTAAACGGTAGACACATACCAAATACCGTCCAATTGCCAATTTATGTCGGCACCAAAAGTTAATGAGGAAATTTGGGGTGATCTCGCACGTCACCGTAGAATTCAAAACATAGACCGTTTATGACCGGATACTCAGAATCAGGTTACTGTGGTTATGACACCCATTTTAACATTGGCTAAACTCTTAAAGCCACATATTGGCAAAGCTCCAGAAACTAGAACACTTATTGCAGATTCATTGAAAATGCTTGTCCAATTAAATATGAGTGTCCGGCGAAGGTATTTATTGAGACCTTTCCTTAAACAAAAATATTAAAGTATTTTCAATATCAATACACCTTTTACAAGTTACTTGTTTGGTGATGATGTGAGTAAAGAACTGATAAAGTGTGAAACTAGTGTTAGAGTTGGGAAATATCCCATGATAAGGCTCACTTATGTTGGTCCTATTAGAGGCCGACGGGGCAGATGGCGGGCTCGCCCATATGGTCGTAGAACATACGGCTCCAGCAGACAGGCGGAAGTGACTGACTATGCGCAGTTTGGCCATAAACATGAATTCAAAAGCCAGAAGAAGTCAAGCACAACTGCGCCTCAAGCCCCAAACTAAGCAAGGTCTTCAAAATAAAGGTAATTGAAAGCAATTCTGATAGATTAAAGGCATGTTACAATGAATGGTTGACAATAACATCAGATAATGGGTACTTGAAACCATACAAGCATATAGAATTGTATTTGATAATCCTCCACATCAAAAGAAATCTCCAAATAAAATTTGATTACATGATTATGAAAAATTATTAATTGATAATGCAATTGAAAGATGGGGCTTTTATTCCAACAGTTCATGAAAGTAATGAATTTATTTCAAATAGTGTTGTGTACCAAAACTTAATGGAGAATTTAGACCGATAATACATTTACGAAGTCTAAATGAATTTGTTCATTATGAAAAATTTAAACAAGAGACATTTAATTTGTTTTGGAATTAGTACAACCAAATGATTTTTTCACAAGTTTGGATTTAAAAAAGGCATATTGGTCAATACCTATTGACAAACAATATTTTAAATATCTAAAATTTGAGTGAATGAATACATTTTATAATTTTGGTTTAAGCTCAGCCCCTTATTTTTTTACCAAGGTATTAAAGCCAGTGGATGTTTTTTTCCGAAAAATGGGCATTAGATGTTCATACTATATTGATGATAGTATCAATATACATTGAAAAAGGAAATATGTATAACCAGCATTGACATGATGAGTAAAAAATTGGAATCTTTAGGATTTATCATAAATGATGAAAAGTCAGTAAAGAATTCCTACTCAAAGTATAACCTATTTGGTTACATAATTGATTCGGTCTTGTTGATGGTTTTTCTGCCTAAAAATAAAACTCGTAAAGTAAACAGTTTTGGTGAACTTTTATTGACAACGAAACTGGTTAAGATCGGAGATCAAGCGTCCTTTATTGGTTTGATAATAAATACATTTTTTGCAATATTAGAAGGACCACTCCATTATAGAACTTTAGAAAGATGTAAAGTTTAGGCATTGAACGTTACAACAGATTTTTAATCAATTATGACTCTGGATGAAAAAGCACACAAAAAAATCCATTTGTGGGTTATGAACATGGATTCAAAAAATGGCAGGAAAATAAGACCAGGCCGTATATCTTTAACTATACTACCTATGCTTCGTGTGAAGGTTATGGCTCTTTTTTTGTTGATACGAAGCAAGCTTCTGGTGGGCGTTGGTCAAACGAAAAATCACTGTTTCATATTAATTATTTAGAGTTGCTTGCAATTTTCTTTGCATTGAAGACCTGGCTTTGCAAAAACACATGTATTCATGTAGCCATTCAGTGTGATAGTACCACAGCTATATCATATCTTAATAACATGGGTGGTATGAATTCTAAAGAAATGTATAAATTAACGAAAAAGATATTGAAATGGTGCATTAAAAGAGACATATATCTTTCTGTTTTTCATTTTCCAGGCATCTCCAATACTGCAATAAGTTTTCAGACACCTCTGAATTGAAATTAAAAACATCAGTTACTAAAAGATTGTTTTCACAGTTGATGAATCCAAATATAGATGTTTTTGCATCTTGATTGAATAAACAACTGGCCAACTATGTATCATGGACCCCAGATCATGAAGCCTTATATACAGATGCTTTCTCTGTAGACTGTTCAAAATGGAAACCCTGTATGTTTCCGCCATTTCATTTACTCGGCATGGTGTTGAATAAATTAAATGCCCATTATGATCTTATCAGACATGTTTACCATTGTTTTTGGAGTCACTTGTTTCTATTCCTGTCAGATTGCTGCGACACAAGGACTTACTTACCCTTCCTCACAAAACGAGTTGTTTCCAATGTAAAAAACATCTGCAGTTGTTTGGAGCGAAAATGTCCGGAAAGAATTTCAGAATTGTGGCATTCCGCAAATCGCTATCGACGAAGTCTTCCAAAGCTGGGTACTAGGAACAAGAAAACAGCACTCATCGGCATGGACACGATGGCATATGTGGTGTAATCTCCGGATGTGCAAGTCCATTAAACTGCTTGAAAATGACATAATAGCGTATTTGCTTTATTTAAAACAGTTGAAAAAAATCGTACAGTGTGATATGTAGTTACAAGTCAATGATTTTAGACGGTCAAGAATTTAAATCCTAACATTGTTTTGAATTTTAATATATTAAATAGATTTATGAAGGGTCTAAATAGAGATACCTCCCAAACCTAGGCATGTTGACACTTGGGATGTAGGAAAAACAAAAAGTGGTATTGCAAAATGGATGCCTTTACACTCTCTTTAATTGAAACTTTTAACATTTAAACTTGTGTCTTTAGTGGCTTTGTGTACTGCAGCTAGAGCACAGTCTCTGAAGGTTTTGAATAACGTTCGTTTGTGTATAAATGAGGATGTTGCAATTTTTGATTGTGGTGATTAGTTGAAAACCACTAAACCAGGTAAAAAATTTGTTCTAAAATTATGTTCCTATGAGGAACATGAGTTGTGTCCAGTATCGACTTTAAAGTATTATTTGAAATGTACACAGTTTTTGAGAAAAGATTCTCAATTGTTTGTTTCTTTTAAAAATTATAAAGCTGTCTCTACAAGCACTTTGGCTCGTTGGTTTAAAACATGTACTTTTATTAGCAGGAATAGACATTGTTAAATATAAAGCTCATTCTTATCGGGGAGCTTCATCATCTGCAGCTTCTGGGGCTGGGTGAAATTCTCAAGACCGCTTATTGGTCTTCAGCAAAAAAAATTAAGGCATTTTATCGTAGAGATGTGCAAAACGATGACATTGTCAGTAACTACCAGAATTGTGTAATGTGTTAATGGTAGTTGGATTTTTAATTATTATATTCAAGATGTTTCATATTGCTATAAAATTGTTTTAAGCAAATTTTTTTTTTTTTTATTTATAGCTCTTTTCTGCATAATAGTGTTGTTATGATCAGATGATGATTGAGTATATGAAGCAAAGTAATATAGACTGTATGTGGCATCTGAAGTGAATTAAATGTAGTTGCTTATATATATGTTGTCTCCACTTTAAACATGCTTGTATATGAGAGCCGTAGGCCATCGAAAATAATGACCCCCCCCCCATCCAAGCATTTTGTGCTGGATTGATTGGTATTATTGGAGAATGGCCGGAGACCGAAATATACAAGCACCCTCCCTTTTACTTCCACCCTGTTTTTATTGAGTTTTGTGTAACAATTCTTACAATGATAAAGTTGAAATAAGGATTAACATATGCTTTTTTCTAATAATTTAATATGCATATGTTTATCTTTTTTCTTAGAAGTCAACATACATTTCTTTAAAACTATGAGATTTGCACGTAAGCTCGAGCTTATATGTATGATTGGTCACGTGGTGTAAGGTCATTTTTCGACCTTTAACGTGCGACTATTTTGCGGGTCATTAGATTGATATGTTTGTATATTTCAACCTCCGGCCATTCTCAAATAATGCCCTTCCATTCAGCGCAAAATGCTTGGATGGGGGGTTCATTTTCCAATGAAATGGACGGAAGGTATAATAATCCCTTTATATAAGAAAGGCAATAAATCTGATGTGATCAATTATAGGGGGATTACTCTTCTTAGTTGTTTATATAAGTTATTTACTTCAGTTGTTAACAATAGAGTATAATTGTTTTTAGTAACTTTAATATAATTTCGGACGCAAATTCGGATTCAGAAAAGGGCGCTAAACAATTGACGCTATAAACATTGTTATGTCATTCGTTCAAAAATATGTTTATTAAAATAAAAGACTTTATTTTTCTATGCGTTGACTTGATGAAATGCTTTGACACTGTTTATCGAAATGCATTGTGTCTTAAAATATACAAAGCCGGCATAGAAGGTAAATTACTTAGGATAATATAAAATATGTATGAACCTGTTACGTCATGTGTTAAACATTGTGATTCATACTCTGAATATTTTTACTATGCTGTAGGCTTACGGCAAGGTGAAGTTATGTCCCCTTTGTTGTTTTCCCTATTTGTAGAGGACTTAGAATTGTTTTTGCAGAATGACCCCTCTTCCGGTCTAAGTATTGATGACATTGTATTGATATTGTTGCTTTTCGCAGATGATATGGCCATAATCGGTAAATCGCCCGGGAAAATGCAGAAACAGTTGGATCTTTTATCAAATTGCCGTAAATGCTGAGGATTAAAGTTTAACACTGATAAAACTAAAAGAATGTTTTTTTGCGAACGGGATTATTTATTTCAATCTGAAACATGGACCTTCGAAGGTCAGAAAATAGAAGTAGTAAATTATTTTAATTATTTGGAAACTTTTAATTACACTATAAATTTTCAGCTAAATGAAGAGCATTTATGTGGAAAAGCACTTAAAGCTATGAATAATATATTTAACAAATGGAAAGAGCTTGACTTCAAACCCAAAACACAATGTCAGCTATTCGATGCTTTAGTCAGATCCATACTCACGCCGGGTATGCGGATACTTTGATAACAGATGGCACTTCGATACCAGATAGAAACACAAGACACGCGCGAAAGGTGAGTTCTTCAGCTTTTTTGTATTTATGTTCTGTTCATTTGGTTTTCAGACACGTAACATTGTTTGGTCGATGAATGGTATAGTACTTCGTAACAACTCGTGGAAAAAACAACAGTGGATTAAAATAAAAAATCAATCGATATTCATCATTAGTTCGATGATCAGGACGAATTTCAACAAAATAAAAATACTTGGAAATAAAGGAAGAACGTGCCAACTAATCGAAATAAATGTTCAATATGTCTAGTAATGTTACAACAAGTTATGTTTTAGTTAACTAACGTATTTGAGGAAATTCAAATGTTTTAAGAGTCTGATGTCAAATTTTCATCGGCACTTGTTTTACCGATCATCTCAAAGACAAGGGCACTTCGATTTCAGATTACTCGACATTTTTTACCAGATACAACATACTCTGTTTAGTGCATCAGAAATGCAGAATTTGCCGTGGAATACTGTTATAGTAAGCAGGCAATAAAAAAATGTATGTACTGACGTAAATTAAAAACGAATTTACGACATATGCTCTTATTTCTTTGGAATATGATAATGATTTCGTATATATGTGATAGACACACGTGAAACTAATTCGATATGCCTCATGAGATTCGATTCATACAATACTTTACATGGATGGCGAGCTTTATACAATACTTTAAATGGATGGCGGGCTTCATGCAAAGCTATACATAGAAAACGGGATTCATATCATACTATACATGGATGACGGGCTTCATACAATACTTTACATGGATGGCGGGATTAGTGGATGGTTAGATTGGAGTGCGGGTTTTTGTCCTACCTAGCACAAACTGTCGATTTTGTCCGATTGATATTCTTAAACGGTTTAAATGAGGCCAATTTATGTATGGCCAACATTTGCAGATGATATTTATCTACAATTGTATATATATATATATATAGGTTTATTCATTTTTAACAATAATGACTTTGTAATTTGCACTTTTGTTGAATTTATGACATTCTGCCTATTTAGCAGGTTCAACGCTTTGCCTATGGTTAATTAACGTTGGAACTTAAAAGACAGCTTAACACTTCAAAGCATCGACATGCCCCATATCTAAACCATTATTAAGAGATCTGTACTTTTACTTTGGATGCTATCTCGATCGCATCCACAGGGCAACTGACTGCTTGGTAATTTGCTGGCTTTATAGACACCACATAGTCAGTGAATCAGACAGTCACGAATAGGACACTAAAACATTTTCAAATACCCTCCGCAATCGACGATGATAATCCTAAAATATCAAACACTCTATTAGCTTTATAAATCACAACTTATAATATTATGGAATTAGTTTTTGAATTACGGATACCATTTTTATATTGTATAATTGGCAAATTTAGGGAAGAAATAAAAATTCCATAGCAACAAACGTAAAGCATAACATTCGGTAACAAAATCCTTTGTCACAAGAAATTATTGTGGCACAATGCTTATTATGTATTGTACTTTAATTTGTTTTGCCATGTAATAATTTTATAGGTATTTCATTAACACGCATTCAAATAACACATTTTTGCAAGTATTCACACACCACAAATATATAGGACGGTCTAGTAAGCGCAGTGTTTGGAATACGAGCTTATCGCCAAGGCGCATTGGTTCAACCCTCGATAACTCAAGCATGGATTTGGTTGGGTATCACCATATCAGACAGTTGCGGATTATTTCGGCTACTTCGACTCCTTCCCCCACAGAACACAACACCAACTCTGAAATGACAATCTTAGAGTAACATCAAGAAATAGCTGGAAATTGAAATAATTAAAAACTCGTCCCATATTTCATGGTGTAATAAGTTAATATATAGGAGAACAACGGAACACTCCAGGTCCAAGCATAACGCAGAATCAGGTGAAGGAGCCCCGGGGCAACCTTCGGGTCCAAACATAACGCAGAATCAGTTGAAGGAGCCCATGGGCACACTCCAGGTCCAAGCATAACGCAGAATAAGTTGAAGGAGCCCAGGTGCACACTTCGAGTCCAAAAATAATGCAGTATCAGTTGAAGGAGACCATCGGAACTCTCTGGATCAAATCATAATGCAGCCTCAGTTTATAGAGCCAAGGGCCACACTCCGGGTCTAAGCATAACGCAGAATCAGTTGAAGAAGCCAAGGTGCAAACTCCGGGTCCAATCATAATGCAGCATCAGTTGAAGGAGCCCAGAGCCATACTCCAGGTCCAATCATAATGCAGCATCAGTGTTAGGAGCCCCAGGGTCACACTCCGGGTCGAATCATAATGCAACATCAGTTGAAGGAGCCCAGGGTCACACTCCAGGTCGAATCATAATGCAGCATCAGTTGAAGGAGCCCTGGGGCACAGGACGGGTCAAAAAATAAGTTAGCATCAGTTGAAGGAGCCCACGACCACATTCCGGGTCCAATCATTATGCAGCCTCAGATGAATGAGCCCTAAGGAACACTCCGGGTCCAAGCATAATGCAGCCTCAGTTGATAAAGCCCAGGGGCACACTCCGGGTCCAATCATAATGCAGCATCAGTTAAAGGATCACAGGGCCATTATGCGGGTCCGACCTTAAAGCAGCTTCAGTGTAAAGAGCCCTTGGGCACTTTCTGATTTCAGCACAATGGAGCCTAGGGGCACATTTCGGTTCAAAGCTGAATGCAACCTCAGTTGAAGGAGCCCAAGGGCACTTTCCTGGTCCGAGCATAATGCAGCAGCAGTTGAAGAAGCCCAAGGGCACAATCCAGGTTCAAGCATAATGCAACCTAAGTTGAAAGAGCCCAGGGAACAATCCGGGTCCAGTCAAAATACAGCATCAGTTGAAGAAGCCCAAGGCCACACCCCGGTTCTAAGCATAATGCAGCCTCAGTTTATGGAGCCCATGGTACATAGTCCGGGTCCAATAATAATGCAGCCTCAGTTGAAGGAGCCCAGCGGCACTCTCTGGATCCAAGCATAATGCAGTCTCAGTTAAAGGAGCCCATGGATCACACTCCGGGTCAAAGCATATTGCAGCCTCAGTTAATGGAGCCCATGGGTATCACTCTGGATCCAATCATAATGCAGCATTAGTTGAAGGAGCCCAAGGCCACAGTCCGGGTCCAATCATAATGCAGCCTAGTCTATGCAGTATCAGCTGAAACAGCCCAGGCCACATTCAAAGTTTAATCATAATGCAGCATCAGTTGAAGGAGCCCATGGCCACACTCCGGGTCCAATCATAATGCAGCCTCAGTTGAAGGAGCCCATGGCTACACTCCTGGTCCAATCATAATGCAGCATTAGTTGAAGGAGCCCAGCGGCACACTCCGGATCAAAGCATATTGCAGCCTCAGTTGAAGGGGCCTAGCGGCACTGTCCGGATCCAAGCATAATGCAGCATCAGTTGAAGGGGCCAAGGGGCACAATCCAGGTCCAACCATAATGCAGCAATAGTGTGAAAGGAGCACAGGATCACGCTCCGGGTCCAATCATAATTCAGCATCAGTTTAAGGGGCCAAGGGGCACACTCCAGGTCCAATCACAATGCAGCATCAGTTTAAGGGGCCAAGGGGCACAACCCAGGTCCAATCATAATGCAGCATTAGTGTAAGGAGCACAGGATCACGCTCCGGGTCCAATCATAATGCAGCATCAGTTGAAGGAGCCCTGGGCCACACCCCGAGTCCAATCATAATGCAGCATCAGTGTAAGGAGCCGCAGGGTAACACTCTGGGTCCAATCATAATGCAGCATCAGTTGAAGGAGCCCATGGCCACACTCTATGTCCGAGCATATTGCAGCCTAAGTTGAAAGAGCCCAGGGGAAAAATCCGGGTCCAAGAATAATGTAGTATCAATTGAAGGAGCCAAAGGCCACACTCCAGGTCCAATCATAATGCAGCATAAGTTGAAGGAGCCCAGGGGAATATTCCGGATCCAATCATAATGCAGCATCAGCTGAAACAGCCCAGGCCACATTCCCGGTCCAAGCAATATGCAGCCTGAGTTAAAGGAGCGCATGGGGCGCATTCCGGGTCCAATAATAATGCAGCCTCAGTCGAAGGAGCCCAGCGGCACTCTCTGGATCCAATTATAATGCAGCGTCAGTTTATGGAGCCCAGGGGAACACTTCGGGTCCAACCATAATGCAGCATCAGTTTATGGAGCCCAAGGGCACACTCCGGGACTAAGCATAATGCAGCCCCATGCGTCGAAGAATCTCGTTTAAACTTCGAAATACGCACACATCACGCATTGGTATCTAATTGCGTATCTATCTAGGATACTTAACGTAAGAAAATGTAAGTCAGACAATGCTATATATGGCATAAGGGCTAATTCCAACACAGTGGGGTTAGGGATTTTGTTCCGAAAATAAGGGGTTGCTAAGGGATGAAAATTTTGGGGATTAATCTCTAACAATCCGGGTTTTTTAGGGATTAATCCCTAACAATTCCTTCTATGGTTTTTTAGGGATTTTTTGGGTTGAAAACGTATTATTTGGGATTGTAAGGGATGCTAGCACTCTGCGCATGCGTACGGGTTAAAAGGCGGAGTTTATAATGTGAGCTTTTGCTAGGACTGCGCATGCGTAGGGCTTAAAAGGCGGAGTTATTATCGCGAGCTGTAACGCGCGATCATTTCTCCGCCTTTTCAGCCCTACGCATGCACAGTACTTTAATGTATAAAAGCAACGATCTGTAAATAAACAAAGATGGGAAACATCAATTCGGACCAATAAAAAGTATCTGGAATTCGCGCTACGAAATCGAGATCAATATCACGTGACATCAATCGAGCAGCCGCTAGTCTCACTATGTTATCTGGCGATATCATTCGCCACTGCAGCGGGTCTGTCGCTTGATTCCAATACACAACATTTCATTACTTCGCACAATAGAACAGAAAACATTATAAACATGAAAATGTTTCGATATTAATAGCAGCGTTGATAAATTAAACGTGATTTAAATATAAAACATAATAGATTTGAAAACATGAGTCTCTGAACCAATATTAAGCAATGAAACGTAAGAATGGTATTTAAGGCCGAGATAGCATTTTAACAAGTACACCTTTCAATTGCCTTAAATTATTTTTTTTCTTTCTGGAAATAATGTATCAAGAATAAGTATAAAAGTGACATCAATATCTACAGTCTATAACTTTAACTTTAATATTTTCGCGGGTATTAAATAACAATACTTAGAGAGATTATCGGCGAAGTTAGACTATTTAAAAGCATATTTATACGTCTTATGTACATGTCATTTAAAAGGTAATATACAATGTACAAGAATAAGATTTTTTAATGTGAACAGTCTCGGAGATATTCATTACCGATGCATGTTTTTTTTATTGAAAAGTACATATCCGCCTTTGCCTAAAACTTAACTATTTCTAAAATAACATTTTATGTTGGAACATTTAGAGGAAATATGAAAAGCTATGGCCGAAAACAAACTAATTTATATTAATCTGTTCTGGTGATGTTCTCTATATTTCCTAAACTGATATATTTCTTTATTAAATTTTCCAAATCAAGTGTTAATTTTAGAATAAACTATTAAACAGAAAACAAATATATTGATTTTAGTTTCGTTTATAACGTAAAAATAATATTAGCAATACACTAAACATTTTGAATACACTACTCTTCAAGGGATGTCCCCAATGTGGATTAAGTGTGTTAATGTATGTGACACCACATGTCTACGCATGTGTTGATAAGATTATCACGATAAGATTATTGGAATCTCGTCGCCGGGCGTGCACACCCAATAAAACTAATGTTTGTTTATTTATAAATCTTTGATCATCATCAAACATTTTTACTGCAAACAATTGGTGTGAATAAACTGTTAAACATTGTTACGTGTGATAATGTTCTCATAATTATGAGAAAATTTATTATTCTCTATTCTCAAAATACTATTAAATTCTCCTCATCTTTATCAACCATATCATCATCATCCTATTAACATCATTATCATTATCGTACAAATAATAACCCAAATACAAAATACGAGTGATTGCATGTATTTGACAGGACTTCGACATTTAAATGCAAAATAAAATTCTTCTGACGCCCGTATATGTGTTCCATGTTCAACATAGATCGCCCTCAATGGCACCGCTCAGTTGATTAATCTCGAGAAGACTGTAGACGGGGTAACATCCTTGTTCAGATATCTAAAGAACTGAAACGATACTATTTAAATGATGTAAGGCATATCATTATTAATAACTAACACGCACATGTGTGACATGTGAAAAGTACAAATATGTTCATAACAATTCGATGCCCATCAATCACGTTAAGTTGCTTGAATATTATAAAGGACGTGGTTCACTAACCACCAAAAAGCGCCCAACCTCAGATTTTCCCAATATTTATGCTGTAGTGATTGCAATATGTCTAAAAAAAAATTAAATGACGTTCGTTTTGCAATATACTTAACTACGACGTCAAAACTGGTGAATAAACAAGCCCTAGTAACACAACGAAATGGCGTTCATTTATGACATCATTTAACATGCCGTTATAGCGCTTAATTACGTTTGCACTTAAGCTTCATTTTCCACTGTCAAAACATTGTCTAGATCGATCCATATCAGATTTTTTGGTAAAAAAGGCCGATTATAGATTTCCATTTCATTATTGGTTATATTTCTCGTATATTTTGTCAATTTCTTTCGGTAAGAAGCATTAAGCGAGTAGAATAAACAGTCAACTTGTGTATGTGAGAAAAATCGGTATTTACATGCGTCCCAGTTTCCGGTCAAATACATTTGAAGGTGTAAGTCTCTTTCATTGAATATCATGAAAATAAAGCCTATTTCATTTCATATATTTATGAAGAGTTACAAGATAAATAGAATATTATTATACTGAGTTGTGGCAAGACACTCTAGTGCGTTCAGTTACAGAGAACTTTCGCGAACGTTCGCTATTGAACGATCGGTTTGCCGCGAACGTTCGCGAACCGAAGCGAACCCTCTTGGGAGGTAGTTCGCTAGCGAAACCAAAGTCTAGTGCGGTCAGTTACGCTCGAGTGATCATTGTCGACTCGGGTACTACTTACATGTACCCCGGGTACTCTTAAGTATACTTACATGTACCCCGGGTACGGTAAATATACTTAATCGTACCCGGTCGATATTAGACTGTACCCGAGTTGAATTCCCATCCAAAATCCGATGTCGTTAAAGCGCTACCGATTATCTTAAGCAAACTTCTTAAAAAAACTGCATCAACATGCTTTTTGGGTACGAGTTTCAATAATATAAAGGCCATTATACAGAAAATTAACATAAATGTAAATATAATTAATTTAAAAAGCCGACAATGACCGATTTAGCGTTAAATTTCCAGGGTACGTTTAAGTATATTTTCCGTACCCGGAGTACATGTAAGTATATTTAAGAGTACCCGGGGTACATGTAAGTAGTACCCGAGCCGACAATGACCAATCGAGCTTCAGTTACAGCGAACGTTCGCTATAGTTCGCGAATGTTCGCTATAAAATGCTCGGTTCGCCGCGAACGTTCAGCCAGGTCGGACCTCAAAGACCTCGTGAAGAGGCCGGTAGGATCTGTAAATAAACTCTGATTCAAACACACGAACGTTCGCGAACCGAAGCGAACCGTTTCGGGAGGTAGTTCATTTTGGGGTGTTCTTTATCTTGTCAGAAAGATGATTATAGAGATCTTAAAACTGGGCTCGATTTAGCTTCGTAAGTGACTGACAATCTGCATCACTTAAATTGTCAAAATTCAAACGTTTTGAATGTTGCTGATAAAGCTTTCTATTTTTTTGTAACAAGTCGTTGACGCCTGTTCTATTCATTTGAGATGTTTCTGTAATAGTCTTCATATCCTTTATTGCTGCCTCGGCTAATATTCCTTCATAGACGTGAGATGGACAACATCTGGAATCCGCGGGAATTATAATATTGTGATCTAAAAAGGCGGATAAACGACCGTCTGCTGGCAGTGAGATCAGTTTTGGACCTGGGCGCTTACATACAAAACATCTCAAATGGCTTCTTATGGTTGATGGAATTTTCAGAGTGATCTGAGGAAAGGAAAAGAAAGATCGTGTTCTAGAGCAAATTGCGACATATGAATAGCAAGAACAACCGCACAATTAGGTATTATTACTTGTTTTCCACAAAGTCTGTGGAAGGCATATTGATAACTTTTCTGTTAAGCAATGTTCAATACCCAAGCTATAACGGTGCAGTAACGTCCCTTGTAATGGATGCACGTGTGATTTGTTATCTGACAAAATCTGGATTATTTAAGCCGAATTTAATCATGGGTGTCGATTTAATGACATATAGACAGCGGGTGGGATGTTTTACGATGCCACGACGTGACCGGAGTCGTATGCATGGGATAACAATGTCGAGGAGTAAAGTTTCTTTGTGCTTGAGGTTAGCCATCGTGCTAGCCATGCTCGTTGTTACATGTGGGACGACCGAAACAAACCCTGGGCCGAGGTCTAACAAAAACTCCGCCGAACCAGTACCATTGTCGCAGAGTCGCCAGCACCGTAGTAGTAGTGGGCGCCAGACTACATTGTCTGCAAATGAGCATGGTGTCTTGGGGGTAGAACCAGCCGGAGAAAAGGACTTGTTCGGTCTAATAATGTCACTGAAATCTGACTTCAATAAAGGTATGGCGGACATTAACTCTACTTTCTCTTTATTTAACTCAAAAATTGATGATGTTTCGTCAGTATGCAGTGAGTTAAAGTCTGATAATGATCGATTACGTACTGACAACAAAATATTAAAGGATAAATTGAATAAACTTGAGTTGTCCGTTGAAAAGCTCGAAAATCAAGAACGACGTAAAAACTTGTTTATTGATGGGTGTGCAGGTGACCGAAACGAATCAATGTCCACTACCGAAGTCACGGTTCGTCGGTTCTTATTCAATACACTATGCCTACCAAATGTTGACACATTATATATTGAAAATACACAGCGCACTTCCCGAGGTGGGACTAACACTAAACCTACTATTCTCGTACGCTTTGGGTGGACCAGAGACAGGGACCATGTTCTTAGCGCTGCATGCGACAAATTGAACAATCAATCAGATACCAAGGTACACGAAGATTTCTCGCCCCGAGTCCGAAAACATCGCTATGAATTAGGAAAGCGCATGATTGAAGCACGAAAACGTGGTGAATATGCCGTTGTGCGATCTGATAAACTGATTATCGATGGCAATGTGTACTGCTATGATGAAAACACGAATGGCATTAAATTCATTCGTAAATACTACACAAGGTCAACACGTAGTCGAACACATGGTGACCTTTCCCAACAGCAAACTACGTCACTCCCGAATAGTCAGCGCAACCAATCCGAGCAGCGTGTTCACCCAGGCGAGGAGCGCGAACACGAGGATTCCGTCCACCCAGGCGAGGAGCGCGAACACGAGGATTCCGTCCACAGCGACCCGGAATAGGATAGCGGCCGAAGCCTATTGAATCGTGGCACGATTTTCACGGATAGCTACAGTGACAATACAGATGTGTCTTTGCAGGCAAAATTAAATCTTGACTTTTTAAGTTGGAATATAGCTGGGCTGAAAAAACATACTGATAACCATGAACTGTTAACTTTTCTCTTACAGTTTGACATAGTACATCTAAGTGAAACTTGCATGTCAAGCAACAAAGTCTATAGTCTGTATTAGAAATTATCAAAAACAATATGGATATTTTCATTTTCATGAGTGTTTTAAATTGTTTGATTCTATGGTTAAACCTATTCTACTCTATGGTTCAGTGATATGGGGTTTTAAATTTTCGCCTATAATTGAACGTGTTCAAACGCACTATTGTAAATTGTTTCTTGGTGTTTCACGCTCGACAAACACAGATATGGTCTTAGGTGAATGTGGCAGATTACCTCTTTATGTTGATTATGTAAGTCGTTTTATCAAATACTGGTGTAGAATACTCCAAATGAGTTCAAATAGGTATCCTTAACAAACCTATATTATGTTATATGATCTTGACTCAGTAGGTAAGCATACATGGGCATCAGAAGTAAGAATAATCCTTTGTAAGTACGGTTTTGGACTTGTTTGGCTTTCTCAAGACATCGGAGACATTGATAGTTTTATACATTGTTTTAGGCTTAGAGTATCAGATTGCCTTAAACAAGACTGGAGAAATCATATTGACTCTTCTCCTAGATGTGATCACTATAAACATTTTAAATCTTTATTAGAGACTGAAAAATATGTATTAATGGACTTGCCTTTTTCTCTTCGGAATAGCTATGCCAAGTTTCGATGTTCTAGTCACAAATTTGCAATTGAAACAGGAAGACACTTTGGTATATCAAGAGCTGAGCGGTTTTGTACATACTGTTTAAACCACAATATCGCTGTTGTTGAGGATGAGCACCATGTTTTATTTGACTGTAAAAAGTACTCAGATATACGCTCATTCTATTTGCCTAATATACAACCTAATCATTTTACAGTTGGTAGATTTTACAATTTACTAAACTCTGGAAGAAATTATGAAATTTTAGCTGTTTGTAAGCTGATAAATAATATAATGAGAAGATAGTATTAATATACTGAAGATAAGTAATACTTATGATCAAGTACACCCTTCGTAGTATGTCAACTTTGTAACCACTTTGTTTGCATTTGAACCATTGTTTAGTTATATATAAAACTGTTTATTTTTTATTTTTTGTTCCGACTCTGTCAGATAACAATTATTAATGTATGTACATATATGCTTATATTCAAGTCAGTATATATGCATTTTGTTATGGGCCGGTGGCCTTGAATCAAAGACAGAATAAACTTTACTTTACTAATCGCTAATTGCTTGTTACCTTTTTTCGAAAAGTATGAATTTCAGCTTGTTGCAAGCTGACGATACGTGGTTTTTTAACACTGCATAGGATTTAAGATTCCTTTATATACTATTTCAGACGGGGTAATCACGTGATAGACAAGATGGCGACGTCCATACCGAAACAGTTATTTTTCGCCGTTTTATACTTCTGTTTATTTTTTAAATGACGCTCACTTTCCAGCCATATCAGTAAGAAGGTGATTAGCGTTTACTTCGTATTTTAATTCGCTTTATATCTCGACTTTACTCGGTGCAAATTTTCTTAGTGGAGCCCTAATTAGGTCATCCCGCTAAGAAATTTTGCACCGAGTAAAGTCGAGATATAGAGCGAATATTACCTCGAAATAAAAGCCAGTGAGTAACTTTCTTCCCAATATGGCTGGAAAGTGAGCGAAATAAAAAATAAATAATACAAGTAGTAAAGGGTATAAAACAACGAAAAATACCTGTCTCGGCATGGACGTCGCCATCTTGTTTGTCACGTGATTACCCCCTCTGTATTTTACAGCGGTAAAAACACTGTAATTAGATCTAAGGGCTACCTACTGATAATGGACTAAATGGCTGTCTGGATGTAGATGGTTGGGGTTGGTCATCCGGGTCATTGCTGATGTTGTCTGAACATTGCCTAGGCTTTGGGGCATTCTTGTAGCTTTTGACACGACATGGAAGACAAATGACATCACTGTCTGTTGGATCTACAGCAGGCAAGACCTTTCGCAGATAGTTATTAACAGTGTCAGTCAATGGGCGACAATCTTTTGGTTTTACACGCTTATTGCAGCAAATGCATTTGTAGTCTTTCACCATCCTAAAATTAAAATAAGATTTAGAAAAAATAATCTACGCGGGTACGACCTCGGATAGCTTGGACATAGAGCAAAAGAATATGAGTATCTTACCCACTACGCCACGGTGATCAATAAGAGTGGAGAGTATACAATATAGTTATAGTTAACTCATGAGTAAAAATAGATTTGACAGCTATTTAAAATAGATTATACTTTCAGCTTCAAAAACACACAATTAATATCGCAATTATGAATATATTAATAACATATGTATCGTAATGTATACATCGTCCAAAATCAGCACTTTTTCGATATAAAACGACCAGACTGTACATACTGAACCCCGACCTGTGTGCTTGTGATTTTCGTTCGTCTAATACAATAGAGCACGTCTCAATTAGTTTACTTACAATCTTTTTTATAACCAGAAGCTGATCAATGTGGCCATCACGCATACAGTATTTAAATTGTTGCTTTCGTACATTAAAACAACACTTTTTGGTGTATACAGATAGCTGAATTGCTTTCAAAATGTGCCAAGTAAACATTTCAAAGAAATAGCAGAAAATCTTATTTAACAATATAAATTCAATGTTTGTATTTTCTCCCTTGAAAAGGGATAGTATCGCTTGATCAAAGATCTTTAAATAAACGTGTTTATTAATAGATCTTTGTTTGCACTGATATTGGAGAACAAATTATAACTCTATTTACACACGCAGAAAACGACATATTCCACCATCACATTAATGTATTTACGTCATCTTAACGTTAATATTAAGCAAAGTTTCATTTTAACTCTAATTTGTTTCCAAATACTCAATTTATATAAATATTCGGTAAATACTTATGTACAGTGGAAAATTACCTCCCTTTAATGACCCCAAATACGGCCCTCGTACAAACGCATGCGTAGATCAAAAATGTTTTGTTGGTACTTGTTTGTAAATGAAGAACCCAGGATGTATCAGTACCTTATTTATAAAATGTTTCGTATTATTAAGAAAGTTATTAAACAACACATAATTCGTCCGAGAACTACTCGCTAACCAGTATACATCTTCTTTAACAATGCAAACGTTCATGATTGCTCGAATGGATTAATTATATCATAATCAAACGATATAGTAAGCCATAATTGTGGATAATGACATGGGTAAACCATTGTGTTTTGAATAGAAAAATAATTGTTTATCTAAATGCTAACTTACCTTCAAGATATCGGTTATCTCCGACTTTGGAAATCGCGTCGTCTGCACTTTGTCTTTGATTACATTAGATACCGACGCTATTCGTACCCAGTTATTTTCGAATGACGCGTACACAAGATCGTTTCGTAAAGCTTCTTTTTTAACATCGACATTGATAAGATCATTATTTTTCCATTTCAGACTTAAAACCTCTAATAAATTTCGGAAATAAGTGGTATTTTAAGCATTGTTTTTGATATTATAAGGTTAAACAGATAGGTTCAATCGAGCATGGTGGGTTCTCGGAGATCAGCACTGGGTTACACATTTGTTTAAAGTTAGATACGAGCGCGCAATAACACCACCACAAAAATATAGCATTTTGTCTTGAGTTGTTTTTATAAATTTTTAAGACAAAGTGTGTGATGGTGTTCTCGCGCGCTGACAGTTTATTTGTTGATGAAACGAAGAAATTTAGTGTAAATTCGCCATTTTCTTGTGTGTGATGTACTTTTATCATGATTTTTTTTACAATTGAAAACACGGCACACTTATAAACTTTTACTTTTTGTGCAATTTAAATGTCATAGAAGATAAATAAAAAATAAAAAAATTGACATTTTTGAAATTTTGATTTCATTGACTTTTTTGGGCAAATTTTGTGGGTTAGTGAACCATGTGAAACATTAATTAGATTCAAGAAGCTGCATTATCTGCAAGATTCATCCTTCTACACCAATAAAGAGAAGTGTACATGACTTCTGCATATGACGAATTTGTTTTAACGGCTATACTTAAGTTAACCGACGTCAACATCTTACCAGTCACACCAAAACGAAAAAAATAAGTAATCGTACAATAAGAATATCTTTTAAAATTAAACGTTAATAATGTTAGAAAACAACAAAGTATAACACAGACATTTAAAGATACCAATATTTCAATAAATATGCTGGAAGTACTCTCCAGGAAGTGTGAGTCTCAAACATGAAACACATACCTTAAAAATCCACAGTAAACCACAATATGAAGTAAAAGATTAATAAAATAATCAATAAAACTTAACTGCTTCGGACTTAAATGAAAATACACCCATCGACTTTGTCAGTAAAGGAATTGGTTCGTGTTTAGATCCCATCTCACATGGACTAAAAACCGATTTGAATAAACTTAATATCGACTTTATAATTGCAAAATTATAAATGTAAAAGTATTGTAACCGAGTATTTAGACACACATATGTTCAGTAAGGGCGGACGGGCGGGTAGGGTTATCACCCTTTCGTTTTCCTGTTCCATTATTTATGCCTGTCAAATACACGCTTGAATGGCGACTCAGTAGATTTGCAAATCATATATACCCCAAAACAAAAACCTCGTGCACTTTCGCGCCAAATCTTAAACACAAAACCCGTGCATTACTCGCGCTAAATCATTATCATAAGCTCTGTTCTTAATAACATGTATAAAACCATACTATACCGTATTTATCAAACCAAGAATAGTTTCATTTAAATGCAAATGGTGAGCAATTAATTACTTATGGCGAGTAAGTTGTGAAAACAATTACCTTTAACAATTTTACGCAGTAGCAATTTAATTTCAGTACAGGTTTATTTCATCATGTCCCTTTATAGAACTGATTTACACCGTTTTTTACAGCAACGTGATAATATGAAACATATCTTGTATTGTTATAAACTGCGACATTATATGTGGGGAGCTTCACTTTTTTGCAATAAACATGTACTATTAAGCAGCATAGCGCCCTTTTTGAAGGGATATTATATTCTGATGTTATCTAATCGACTTACCGGTTCGCAATCCATTTTACTCTAAATGGCGGGTGCACACAGCAGCGGATAATATGCCAGGTTAAAAATAGATTTAACATCCGGTGATGCTGATTTTGACACCCGACGAATAAACATTTATGAATGAAAGGCTTCATGAACGTTGACGTCGCTCTTGGTTACCAGAAAAATTCCCACGCACGGATTTCAACCGTCATCGTTTACAATCAATTAAGTGCACAAGTACTGGAATTTGTATAGCGTTTTTTAAAGGTGCATGTCCAGCGCGTGTTCTGGGAAAACAGGGCTCAATGTATAATTTTGTTCAACTCCATAATATTTATATCAAATCTGTGTTAAAAAAATGTCGGTGAACATTATCCCGGTGTTAATCTTTTGAAAATATTGAGGCGTTCATTAATTATGGATCTAAAACGGAGCATTAATCCGCATATAAAAAAACACCGGGCGTATTGCATATTAGTTCGGAGACATGAAATTAGTTCGAAAGAAAGAAATAAGAGGTTCAATTTCTTTATAAGCAAGTCTCGATGCACACGATTACGCTCTTACGTCTCATATATATTTGACTCTAATGGATCTTGGCAAATACCTAGTGTTTTTGTGTTGCTTAATCTATATTAAGGTATGCATCAATATGGACTTTAAGCAGCATAGCATGACTCCCAAATGACCAACAAGTCTTTCATATGTGAAAGAGATTGACACGAAATACCTACCCATATATAATAAAGTGTATATGTGTACTTCAATATTATAGTTTTATAGCATTTTATGTGGTGCAATATAAGTGTTTTCTTAATCATTTTTCTGTAGAATTATAAAAATGCTGTACACAAAACCTGCCGACCAACTGAATCAATTCATTCACCGATTTTTAAGAAGATGGGTTGTGGGTTGGCTGATGTACGCGATAATATATTGTTTATCAGCCCTTTCAGTAATATTTTAATTAATTAAATATATTGTATTACATGTCGACCTTATTCCGATATGAAACTTTCTTTAACCATTATTTAACTGTCTTTTCAGATGATGAAGGTTAAACGGCGATAATATGTGCATACATATATTTATTGTGATTTCACTTATTACGGAAACATAATATATAAAAGACATTTTGAATTCAAATCTGCGATAGAGGCGCACACGCATTCTTTTCAAGGTGGATGTCCTCATTTTTAATTAAGCGTGTACTGGTATGCCTGTGCCACCACATGACGGCACATGTGCAGATAAGATAAGATGCGTCATCTTTATCACTTGACTGAAATATCGGTTGCCGCATTAGGTGCAGCACGGCAAATATTACGTATAATCCAACTTGTACCGTGTTAAAAACACATACAGTTTCGTTTTCGATTCTTCGGTGTTAATACACACAATTTTTGTGTTGAGTTTACAAATGACGTGTATTTTAGGCTATGAAACACTATGATGTATGCAGCTTATAAATTGTAATATGTGTGTGTGTTTGTAATTCAGAGTTTATTTACAGGTCGTCGCTGAGTCTTCAAAACTACATGATGTGCTCTTCAGGGGAAAATATTTAATTTTGAGCTAAAGTAGGTCAAGTTTACCTCGGCTGCCCGGGTGTTCGCCAAAGAAATAATTTTGATCCAAAAAGACCAGTGCGTGATGACAAATGAGACCTTAATGTGCACTAGTATACAATTTATTAATTGTATTATGCACAAAACCGACAAATTGAAATCCTCATCTAAAAATAGTTGTCTACGCCCCGCCTACTCGTTTACGGCAGCGATTAACTCCGCCTTTTCATCCGTATTCCCCGCTGACATCGACTGCGAATGTGTAGAGATTAATTAATCCCTTGAAGAGATGAATTCATCCCTTGCGCTGAATTGACATGACGCCGCCTGTCAATCAAATCCTTATCTAAGAATTGATCTACCAATCAGCGATCGATTAATCGGGCGCGCGAGTTAGCAACGAACTGTCCGCCATTTCCTAGACAAGCTATGTCTAGGTTCAATTTTATTTCAACGAGTTTCTTTTGTTTTCCTCTTTAAAAAAACGTAGATTAAAATGGTAAAACGGTGTCAATGGGGATTATGTAACTCGAAAAATCGATATCCTGACAGATTAGTTGGTGGCATTGAATTTGTATCGTTTCCAAAGCCGAAAAGAGATCTTGAGAAATGTAAGAGATGGATGAATGCAAGCGGTCGTCATCACGAAGAACTGAACGTCAACACTGTCAAAGACAATTACAATATCTTATTATCGAATATACTAGCAGATTTAAATAGTTTATGTTGTTGATCTGATTATGACATAATAGTTCATGTATTTAATTGTTTTGTCAGTTACTAGGTGATAAATAGAAGCAAGGTTCATCTGCATTACTTTAAAAGAAGTAAAACCCGAGCATGAAGCCTAATTCATGCTGTTTTATTACTCTGATAGTAATGCACTTTATTGTCATTATACATGTTATTTGAAGGTGATATCTTATTTTAATAACAGTATCTACACATGTGCAGACATGTGATGTCACCACTGAACGCTTTAAATCCATACTTGGAGAACGAATGCCTAGTTCTCATTTTTTTCCAACGAGTTTCGTTTATTTTGTTTAAAAAAAACGGAAATGAAATATCGCAAAACGGTGTAAATAGGGATTATGTAACTCTGACATTCGGTGTCCAGAAAGATTTCCAACGCGGAAATGCGGTCTTGACAAGAGCAAATGGAAGCTTCTAATGTGTAGATGTTTATTTCAAAAACTGGAAATGTCATATAAGCAATTACTAAGCATTATTAAGTATGAATTACATAACGTGTGCATGTCAAATAACAGAGAATATTGGTACCCACTTTGCGTTACTTAACGAAATCCCCGTTATTAATCGAGTTTTTGTGTGTGTCAGAAACAATTGAAAACTATTTTATGTTACTATTTTAATAAAAACGTATCAATAATGCCATTATATAAGAGTTATTGTTACTGATATAACCAATAAATGCGGTAACTTGGGGGAAGTCGGTACCTGCGCGTGGGTCTGATACTGGTAGCTTTATTAAGTACTTCATTGTCTGATATAAATTAGCGATATAAATAATCATACAACGCTAATTTATATCAGACAATGACCAAACTGATTGTGTTGTGCACTTTCAATGATAGTGATTGATGAATGTCAAACAGCAATGTTATAATATTATTAATATCACTTTTATACGTAATAACATGTGGGATTTAGGTACCCACTCGGCGTCAGAAAGCGCGTGAAACTTCAACGAAATCGCAGTTGTAAAGCGATATTTCGTGTCAAATACACTAGGGAAAATGTTTCGTTAATATTTTCGTAAATAACATGGGTAAATACTGGTGTATAAGTGTTAATTTATTGCTAATAACACCATTACACGTAGTAACAGGTTCGATTTCGGTAAGCGCGCAAGCGTTTGAGAGCGTGTTTAATGTACCGAAAAAAAACGTTAAAATTAGCTGATGTTCTCTATAAACTTATATTTTTGCATTTGCATAATAACTAAATGACACAACCCCCTTTTACAAGTGTTATATGGTGTGAAAAAGTCCATAAACATCATCCGGAATATCGCGTAAATCTATATGCAATCTATAGGCAAAGAAGCCATTTTGGTGTTAGCTTGTCTAGGTTTGCTACCCGCTGAGGCACGTGATTTAGTGGGAGGAGCGATCATCGTCCATGCGTCATGTCAATTGCGATGAATTCACTGACTAATGGGGTTATTTACCCTCGGGACTTCGGTTAAAAACCATTGCCCGAGCACACTGCTTAACATAAAACTCTGCATAAAAAAGCCGAAAACGGCCATAAAATGGACAGCCCGATTTTACTGGGCTGTACCATTGGTATAAATATAAAACTTTGCAGTGTTGGTGCGGTGCCTTAATACAAATCTATAGGTTTAAAAATATCTAACATTTATAAGAAGCGTTAAAAAGACGCAGTGCTTTACAATGAATGGGCCTAACGCTGTTTAAAAAGCGGCGTTTTTATTGGTTGATGTACTTTTAAAAAGCTGGCGCGGATTGGCCGAAATTTATTATTAAGGATTGCAAGTAGGTCAATCCGTTTAAAAATAGATTTTCCCACGGCTGACGATGTACTTTAAGAAAAAGTAAACAATAATAGTTTAGATGCAAAAATATAAATGAAAGAAAAGGATGAATTAATCCAAAAGAACTTGGAGTTGTTTTATAGTATTAGATTACTATGTTTTGTTATGTTACTGTACTTATTATTTATTATTATCATTAATATGATGTTGTTATTGTATGTTATTGTTTGTATTGTTTTTAAGGAGGAGAGAGAAAGAATAGCCCAATTTTTATAAGTAAAGATGGTGAAAACACACATACTGTTGTATGTGGCATCATCATTTCAGTATATACTGCAATGGGTTTGTTGGAGTCTTTAAACTTTGTGATCTGTGTTTTAAATGTTTGAATCCAAATAGGACTATTTTAATATAATACTTATAGAAAAAGGGATACACAGATGTGTAATATGTTTGTGTAACAAAATAATAATATTTGAGGGTTTTCCAGATCACAAAGTGGTTGAACATTGCCACAATATGTTTACATACATAGTCAAGTACCATTTTTATGTGTATATTTAAAGTTTAAACTAAATGCCACACAACAAGATCTAATCATAGGAGGGATATGTTTATATCTATGAACATTAATTAATAGGGATGCCAGAGCCTGATTTAACAGCTCTCAAATGTGGAGTGGAGCTGCATGTGTAAATGCAATTATATGAGAAGGAAAGGAAAAAAAAGACAATATATAATAACACATAGGGAGTGTAACTCTCAATTATATATTAATATTGCAATTGAGTATTGAGTTGTTAAAAAAGTAATGAGTACAAGCTTATGTGTGTGGCTCAATGTTGAACACTTGCAGACAGGGAATATAGCCGTAATGCTCCAACATAAGACCCTGTCTGTATGGAACTTAAGGAGGATTGGGCTATGGAGAACAAAGGTCCCCCCAGAGTGGCATTAAAACAATATTTAAAAGTGGGTTTAGTAATAAACCCTTATATGTTAAGGGCAATAACTTACGTGTCTCCAAACGGTCACCTTCATAGGGCCACATAAAAATTAAGGGTAAGACAATGTGCTTTACAGTTAAAAATGAGACAAAAACAGCTAAATTGGTACAAGAGGTACATTATTTACAATATGTACAGAACTATATGCATTTATATATTTAAAATACATGTTGCCACCCTGGAGGGTTGAAAGAAGGAGAGATTTTTGGAAGTGTAGGCCGATGTGGGTGGGGGAAAAGAAGAGCCAGCAGAGGTGGTATCACACAGTTGTACTAAGGGAGGTAATTGTGGTGATGGAGTCTACAGTGGTTGTTTCCCCTGGACCAGAGGGAGTGCACGGTAAATGAAAAATAGTTTGTATACTATTGAAGGAAAATTGATAATGGTAAGATGTAAAATGGTAAAAAGTGTATAGTATGCAAAATGACAATTAATCAGAAAAACCGAGGCAATTTGCTATATAAAATAGCAACTTAATATAAAAATTAGGATATTTGCTATTAAAGTAGCAATTTTAACATGAGTTAATGCAATACAAAGTAAAATGGTTGCTATGGTGTAGGAATAGCAATATTGTGATAAAAATTAAGGCAATTTGCTATATAAAATAGCAGTTTTCACAAAAATAAGGAAATTGCCACACAAAATAGCAGTTATAATAATACTTAATGTACAAAATTAGCAGTTTCAACAAGGTCGACAATACTTTGTCCTAGTTAGGCTAAATAGGTGTTTATAATGGTATAAGGCCCTGCACCGTGCACTCCAGTCCGACATGGTTCTTCGAGTTTGAAGGGGAAAGGGTGGGGTGTCAAAGAGGAAGGGAGGGGGTGCAATGCAGCCAACAATCCCAGGTTACTGGACAGCCTCGTCCTTTCTGAATTCATCCTGTATAGGGCTTTATTTATCCCTTGCGATGAATTCATTCTTTATAGGGCTTTATTCACCGCATTTTATCCCTAAAAACCAAAGGAAAAGGTTTAATACATATTAATTCGGATGAAAACGGATTAATCCCTAAAAATCGGCTGAATGAGGGTTATTTTTTAGGGATTCTAAAGAGATTAATCCCGGAACAAAATCCCTAACCCCACTGTAGCATTTAATGGTTTCCTTTGAATAAATCTAGAAAGGATGACCGCGTACTGGAATTGGAATCCTTCAAGTATTGCATTTAAAGAAATTGCGTATGATTTGTGATTGAATGCTGGCTTATGCAAAGCCGACCATAAATTTATATTTCAAATGTGGGCTTGTCAATATAAAACGGTATAACACGAGTTTTATAAATATATAATGGTAGATTACAAAAGCCAATAGCCATTGTAACATGATATAGAATATGTGAGCACAAAATGCAATATTAACACGATGAGTAAATATGAGCCTATAACTATAAATAATCTTACTAATAAAAAGGGACACGCAAAATGTATTGATCCTTTGCAGCATCATTTTCATTTTTAATTTGCTCAACGCAAAACTTTTTTTTCATTTTTGCCTTTGCTAAGCTATAGTATTGGCTATTGATAAAGAACAATACAGATCAATACAGGTTTATAATCATGGTTTTGACAGCCAAGTCAAAAAAGATAAAAGCTATTCAACAAAGATGCATGCTTTATTATATTCGTTTGTTATTAACACATAGCGGAATAATATATATAAGCAGTCCACTGGTGGCCATTTCACACCCGGCAACCACAAATGGAAAGATGTAACTCTGCGAGAGATCAAAAAGTGCGCCTGAAAAGAAGAATATGTTTTGAATGAAAATTTCTCAAAGAGAGTTCAGAAGCACGTGCACGGTTACAAGTGAAAATACATAAGTGAGGAAAACGAGTATTATACCCAGATCCACTAACATATAAATGAAACCATGTTTGTCTTATCCCATTTTCTAACAATAATCTCGACAGATGTTTAAAATAACATTGCGAGTAAATTGATCGCTAACAATATGCAAACACTCGTTTCCGTGACATACATCCACCGAGTAATTATAAATGAATAAATAATGTTGTTGCTATCTAAAACATTTGTATGCATCGTTGATTTTCACAGACATTTCATTAATTCCTTCTTAATGTATAATCTCCATCGTTAATTCGATCGTTTACGACGTTATTTGCTATTTTTGCCGAGTCACACTTTAATTCTGTATAGTCCGCCATGTTGATAAAATGTCAAATGATGTAAGCAACAGGTGCGCATAGCAACGTTAAATCGTATACGCGATTCGCATTTTGTTAAATTAGTATACGTCTCAGTAATTATTTAAATAATTAGATCTAATTATCTTAAGAACGAAAACGATAAAGAATAAATTTGTTTGTGATTTTTCAATGTAATTATGCGTATAAATTTATGTTTTGATGTAACTGAATAATGCATGCAATGCACAATTGCCAAGAGAATAACATCAAGTTTTTCATCAAAAGTCTCCGAAGTAATGATTTTATCGTGATGGAGTACATTGTGTCACACCGGTCTTACTAACAATAACGTAGTGACGTCACCATCTATGTATAGAATGGATGGAGTACACATTGCCGAGCGAAAAGTGCGCTTGGTATAACATAGCCTCCGGCATTATCGATTGATACTGACACGGGGTTATTCACGCATGACTAATTCACAGCTTTGGAGCAGTCAGTAAGACCTACCTATAAATCGAGCACTGTTATAGATTAAATCTGCTCAATTAATATAGTCTATTAGACGTTGACGTCTCTCGAGTAAATCAAGCACAGTCGGAGCGTCACAGACAATCAAGGAAGCTGATTTTGCGGACCAAGTTAGATCGTAAGGCAATAAAGATGTTATCGATAAGGGCGCGTGGCGTGGCGAAATTTGCCTTTGAAATTTGCCTTTGAAAAAAAGGGCGCGTGGCGAAATTTGCCTTTGAAAAGGGCAGCGTGGCGATCCGGGAGGGCGGCGTGGCTTTTCGCCACGCTAAAATGGCCTGGGAAAAACACTCATATTATGATGGACCCCGAGTGGCAGTGCCATATGGGGCAGTAGCAGCGTCATATGGGGCATTGTGAACACATCGGCCTTAAAGGATAGACCTCGATTATCAGTGTCATATGGGGCATGGAGTACACACCGGTCTTATAGGGTAGACTACGAGTAGCAGTGTCAAATGGGACATGGGGTACACACCGGTCTTATAGGATAGACTCCGAGTAACAGTGTCAAAAGGGGCATTGTGTACACACCGGTCTTATAGGGTAGACTACGAGTAGCAGTGTCATATGGGGCATGGAGTACACACCGGTCTTATAGGGTAGACTACGAGTAGCAGTGTCAAATGGGGCATTGTGTACACACCGGTCTTATAGGGTAGACTACGAGTAGCAGTGTCATATGGGGCATGGAGTACACACCGGTCTTATAGGGTAGACTACGAGTAGCAGTGTCAAATTTGGCATTGTGTACACACCGGTCTTACAGGATAGATCCCGAGAAGCAGCGTTATATGGGGCATGGTGTACACACCGGTCTTATAGGGTAGACTACGAGCAGCAGTGTCATATGGGACAAGGAGTACACACCGGTCTTATAGGGTAGACAACGAGTAGCAGTGTCATATGGGATATGGAGTACACACCGGTCTTATAGGGTAGACAACGAGTAGCAGTGTCATATGGGACATGGAGTACACACCGGTCTTATAGGGTAGACTACGAGCAGCAGTGTCAAATGGGACATGGAGTACACACCGGTCTTATAGGGTAGACTACGAGTAGCAGTGTCAAATGGGGCATTGTGTACACATCGGTCTTATTGGGTAGACAACGAGTAGCAGTGTCAAATCGGGCATGGAGTACACACCGGTCTTATAGGGTAGACTACGAGTAGCAGTGTCAAATGGGGCATGGAGTACACACCGGTCTTATAGGGTAGACTACGAGTAGCAGCATCATATGGGGCATGGAGTACACACCGGTCTTTTAGGGTAGACTCCGAGTAGCAGTGTCCAATGGGGCATTGTGTACACACCGGTCTTATAGGGTAGACTACGAGTAGCAGTGTCATATGGGGCATGGAGTACACACCGGTCTTATAGGGTAGACTACGAGTAGCAATGTCAAATGCGGCATGGAGTACACACCGGTCTTAAAGGGTAGACTCCGAGTAGCAGTGTCATATGGGGCAGTGTGTACACACCGGTCTTACAGGACAGATCCCGAGAAGCAGCGTCATATGGGGCATGGTGTGCACACCGGCCTTTACTGACGGGTGTAAAGCCACCCTTAGTATGATGGAAACGCACTACTGTTAATTTGGTGTGACGAACACGAAATGGACAGTAGTTACAAATGACAGTTTTGAATTTATGTATTGTATGTATGTATTTATTTTGACCTTGCGGTCAAGGATAACCTATGAAAGTGCAAGCACTTATTTCCTTTGGTTTTGCTGAAGAGACAGCAAGCAGATGAGACAGTATTGGGATACAAGGAATCCGGGTGCGATACCCTAGCTCTTTGCGAATAGATACCTCGGTTCTTTTACGTGCTCAGTGCAAAGCACCGATACACGCGAGAATTACCTGGGTTTCGTACCAGTACATCTAGTTGGGTGGGAAACACTTGAAGCATTTCTGAAATGTCCAATGCCCCGGCCGGGATTTGAACCAGGGACCTCTGGAATGGTAGACCAGAGTGTTACCACTCGACCACCGCACCACCCTCACTTATCTATGAAGTGTGACCTATACTACATATATTGTTTATATATGTTGGTCATGTCAATGCTCGTTAGTTGCATAAAACAAAATGACATGCTTGCCTATAGACGATGTACTTTAACTAAATATGTCGATTTCTATACTTTCTTACTTCTTGGCGCTAATTAAGTACTATTTAAAATATGTTTGCTGATGTTGCATAAGCAATATTATGGCAAAATCTCTTCCCTTACCGTATATTGTATATTTTAGAACCATTATTGATATATATTTTAGTAGTTATAATATGTTGCCATTGTAGGTTGGAATAGTTGCCAATAAAAAAACACACACACGCTGGTACCAACCTTTGCTTGGTTAATGTGATTATTGATAATAAATTAAATATTCCAAGAACCTGATCAGCACTTAAAATATAACCATTCAACGATCATGCGGGTTTCATATATAGCAATTCATCAATTAAGTGGATGTCAAAAAGTGTGTATTTACATTTAATAGTCATCTTATCCAGGGTGTAATTAACTAAAGAATCGTTATCATCAAAAATGCAGAATAAATAATGTCGTACTCGATTAAAACCGAAAGTGAAAGTTTATTGTTCAGCAATAGATACATTTTATATTTTTATTTTTTTTATTTATAGGCGTTTAATTGTTTCGACAAATATAAAGAACTTAAGTATATATAAATACTTACATCGGTTAAGTATGTTAATAATGTACGTTTATAACAGAATCGTCAACGCGCCGTAGACTTTTTTCAGACTCCTAATGCTACCAAATTGGTCTAAATAAAGTTTGGTAACGTAATAGTCATAACGCAATGACGTTACCATTTGTTTGAAATGAGGTTTGTATGGTAGTAGTATTAGTATTATAAATAGCGTCGCGGTTTCTTAAATATCATTTTAGCCCACACATGCTCAAACAGTTCTAGTTAAATTATCAGTTTGTCATTACATGTAAAATACAACATCTATATAATCGTTTAGAAAGGTCGTCTTATGTGTTTTATAACACGGTTTACCAAACCTTTTTTGTCTGTGGTCGAACAAACAGACCCGCAAACGCTCGGGTATATATACCACGGTCCTATACAGCTGCTACTCGGAGTCTATCACAATACTGCGCCTTTCTTCAGTGGAGTGTGGGATACATGAAAACACGTTTTCTTGTCTTTGGTTGGTCGGATGATGAAAAGCCGTGTACTAGATCACTTTGCAACATGGATGGAAACAATAATATACATGGTCGAAATGATGCATTGATGTATGGGCATGTGCAAGCCTGGTTGAATGAAAAGAGAGATATATGAACGGTTTGGAGGATGGAGGGATGCATTCATGGACGCATGGACGCAATGACTTATGAACGGATGGATGTAGCGACGCATAAATGGATGAGCCCATGAACGGCTGGATGCCTGTATTTAAAGCCAAAAGGACGACTTTATACGTGCATTTGTGTCGCCTCACCTGCAGCGGGAAGGCCGGTGAAGGCCGCGACAGCGCTGAAAAACCTGTTTATGCCGCTGAAGTCCGCTATCTGCGCCTCGCCAAACAGGTCTGGTACCAGGGAGCCACGCAGAGAGCTGGCGCTTCCTGAAAGAAAGAGTGCACGTCGTGTAAGGGTGATATACACGGCAAAAACATTGAAGTCAAGTGTGATATGTGTGCACGTCAGAACGTTTATTTACAGTAATAACAAAAAAGTGTATTTTGAGGAGAACCGAAATGTATGATGAAACTTGCATGTCCTTTAGGATGAACAACGTCTATTTAAAAAGTATTCATTTCCGGATGGCCATACGTGTCTTTATATATACACTGGTAAAGCGAAACCATCACCGTTGCATTTCTTCATGAAGTAATATTACAATGTGTAAACAATAACGTTTTCCTTGTTTGATGTTATCACTTGCAAATACCAGTCTATATGCAAATGTAGTAGTTTTTATGCATTTGTTGTCCGTTCACACGAATTAACGCATTGCAAAAGAAGATCTACAACAACATGAAAGCGTTCGGTAAAACTATAAACGCCTATTATAATGTTAAATCCCACATGTACAGTAACTGTAAGGCCTATTCCTACCGGTGGATAGTCCAAAGAGGATTCCGAACGCCAAGAAGGCGGTGCGGCTGGCGCAGAAAGGCGCCATGGTGATCAACACGCCATTGATAACAAGCACGAGGCTGCACAGGCGCGCCCGACTGACCCATTTCCGGTCCGCTATCCAGCCAATTACAACTCGTGCTATCGTACTGAGGAGACCTGGCGACACATACAGCAGGTATAACAATTGAACATCCGCTTTACAAAACGACACTAAACAAGCGGTTATTTGGAAGTAGTCAAGGCACAGTCAACCCCCTGGCTAGAGGTGCAGCTTACTATGTAGTATGCATACTTACTACCGCGGCGTACAGCTTTCCGTAGAAACATTAAACAAATGCGCCATAATGAAGTAAAATCAGAAAGTGGGAATAGTTGGGTGTCGGTGGTAAATAAGAAAACACGGTACGACAATAGAATATAGTAATTTAACCGCTTGTTGCATTAGTATCTTTACCTATACAATAAGCTATTTTCGAAGGACAGGCTTATACGGGACAACACTTTCCTTTTATGGATTGTTTTTATATATATTTTTTTTGTTAAAAGGAAATCTCTTCATAACGAAAATCCATTTAAGGCGGATATTGTTGCCCTTGATAAGCCTGTGCGAACTGCACATGCAAATCATTGATGGCACTGTACGCACATGCATTAAGCCCAGTTTTCTCGGAAAGAGGCAAATTTAATAACAATTTAGTATATTTACAGTTTGAATGAGCATTACTGACTGGGGGATGGCAGACTATAATACACCATATAGCAGTGATCTTATAATTATATAATCTTTTAACCACAGTGATTGTCATTTCTAGCTAACTACACAAGTACATTAGGCTTAAGTTAAATGAATCGCGAAAAAATTGCGAGAAACTGATTAAGTTTTTATAACATTCTAGATGTAATACATTATACATTAAATACACTCTTATTCAATGTAAACGCATCTGATAAACCATGGTACTTTGTTCAAAAGTTTTTCGTTAGGCAATGGTCATAGCATTGAAATAGTAATGTTGGGGAAATAGCGTGTGAACAAAACATTTGGGAATTACTGTAACGTGGGACGAATTGACAGAGGAAATTAAGTTCATAGTTGTAAATTTTATTTTGTGTGAAAACTAAATGAGTTTTAAGACATTTTCAGAAAGGACGAGTTCAGTATTCGGCTACATATACAGAATATAAAAAATCATGATGGCGGTACACACTTAAAGCTATGCTGTATTTCTTTTTCATTCTCGCGCGTGTATTGAATTCCTCTCTCAGTGCATTTTATGGAAACAGTCTCGCTTTTAAAGTCATTTTTTATCAGATAAAAGTATTGACAGTACTAGTGTCACGATGCTTTTTAAGAGTATGGATATAATAGCATCAAAACAGTGTATCTACATCACCACAATTGTGTATGTGGGTACGAGCCTTTTGGGTGCGAACAAAAAATTGGGTACGAAATCTTTGGGTACGAACAAATTATGCCAAAACAATGGGAAAGAAAAACATTCGGGTACGAAACAAAAATTGGGTACGAAAAAAAGGGTTCGAAAAATAATTTAGGTTGGAAAAATATTGGGTACGAAACAAATTGGGTACGAAAAAAAATGGTTACGTAAAATTTTGGCTACGGACAAAATTGGGGGTACGGGGAAGTAGTACTCGTGGGGAATTTGACTCATTCAACGAAACTGGGAGGCGGTTTACATTCTCGATCAAATCTAAAAATAATTACATTAAGGGTTTTCCCAGCGTCACAGCGTTTGAAGTGCCACCTGGCAGTTTCGTGTCTGAGTCTTGTCCCGAACCTCACGATAAATTTGACAGAGGACGGGAACCAAGCTGCCTTTACCTTTATCAATGATAATCAGCGAGGTATGCCGATTTAAAAAAACCTAACTCAATCGGAGTGGCTCGGTCTTTTAAAAAGTTCGCCATTGTAAAGAATGTATTAATGGTATTATAACTTAGACGAGCTGCTTCACTGAAGCAGCATCGTCAAAAATGGCATTTTATTAGCAAGGGAAAAACTTGCCTTTCGGCTGTAAAAAAAAATTCAACATGACTTTCCCATGTTAACCATGTATGCGTATTGCGAAATAATTAAGTAGAATTAAATATTTTAAAAACAAATTGCTCAAACCCACGTCGATATCTTGTTACTTCAATTTTCCATATGACGCCCAAAGTGACGCCTTAGAGGTTTAATGTGCATTTAATCATGCTTAACTATGAACGTATATTTATCAATTCAAGTTATGTATAACTCATGTACAATAAATGGTTATAATACGAATGGTAAAAAATGCTTTTATTTAAAATGCGCCAAAACGGTAATGCAACTTTCTAATTCTAGTTCGCTTACCAATACAGAAGATCACAGTGACTGCATCCTGTTTCGGGAACCCTTTATCGACCATCATATAGGGCACATACGCGAAGGGGACATTATGTGCCAGTTCTGTTAGCAAGTTGGAGACAATCAATATCACAAAGCCCGGGTTGCGTAAGGGGGCGATACTAAGCCATCGTTTCTGTCCCGTGTAGTTGCGTTGCACGTCTTCGTTTAAAGCACGTCTTTGGTTAATCTGTAGTATTGACTCTGCAAGAGTAATTTCAATAATTTCAGTACATGTGTTTGTATCATCTTCCTCGATACCTTGTTTTTCCAGCAACTTGGTTTCGAAGACCACCTTTTTAAGATTTGAATTTGAAATTAACTTCAACGAAACATTTTGTTGAAATGATGTAATTTCAACACTATCTCCATTGTGCAAATCCCTTTTTTTATTTAGCTCCGTGTCTGTAATTGTTTTTCTCTGCCCGCGATTGTCTGGTTCACGAGCTGTGTGGTTAAGCGGACGCAGGACGAGCGAGCAGGCCAGTCCGTGAAGGATCATACCCGCCTGTATAACAAGCGTGCCCCGCCAGGAGTACTCGTCGATAAGCATCTGAAGCGGCACAAACAGTATACTGTATCCGCAGAGAACTCTATACTGTATCAGCAGCGTGCTCTATAATGTATCAGCAGCGTGCTCTATAATGTGTCAGCAGAGAACTCAATACTGTATCAGCAGCGTGCTCTATACTGTATCAGCAGAGTACTCTATAATGTATCAGCAGCGTGCTCTATAATGTATCAGCAGCGTGCTCTATAATGTATCAACAGAGTAGTCTATACTGTATCAGCAGAGTAGTCTATAATGTATCAACAGAGTAGTCTATACTGTATCAGCAGAGTAGTCTATAATGTATCAGCAGAGTAGTCTATACTGTATCAGCAGAGTAGTCTATACTGTATCAGCAGAGTACTCTATACTGTTTCAGCAGAGAACTCAATACTGTATCAGCAGAGTAGTCTATACTGTATCAGCAGAGTGCTCTATACTGTATCAGCAGAGTACTCTATACTGTATCAGCAAAGTAGTCTATACTGTATCAGCAGAGTTATCTATACTGTATCAGTAGAGTAGTCTATACTGTATCAGCAGAGTACTCTATACTGTATCAGCAGAGTTATCTATACTGTATTTACTTTAATATTGCACAAGAATAAGACAGTTTTGGTGGAAGGGCATGCTAAAAAAATTATGTAAATTCTTCATACATTTTAAAGAAAATAGATTTTAATTGATAATGGGGAGCACAGTATAAGAAAAGAGGGTTTTAATGTCTTCTTTGAGCTTGTTAACACATATATAAATGTACGAACCCACGACATGCATTGAAGATGACTCAACAAATGTAGGGGTTAAAGATGACCTAGCACACGTACCATAGACATGGGGCTATACATGAGCTTCACACGTGCCATGGACATAGCTACACAAGTACCCAAGACATGGGGTTGAAGATAAGCTACACACGTACCGAACACAAGTGTTGTATAGTAGTTACTCACGTACCTCAGACATGGGGTTCAAGATAAGCATTCCAAGTCCTGAGCCCATGGAGCCCAGTCCGATAGCGAGGGAAAGTCGCCGGTCGAAGTATCGGGCGATCATCACGTACGGGGGCATGTTCAGCAGACCGAAACCCAGCCCTGTCCGAAAACAACTGCTTAGCAGGGCATACGTACAGAGTATATATATATATATATATATGGGATAACTTTGTTTTGAAATAATGCAAACTTCGAAAAAATAGCAGCAACATAGTAGGATTGCGTAAAACGGGTATCGATATTCCACGTACCTGCGATGAGCCCAAATGATACATACAGCCATAGGACTGAGGAAGCGAACGCGCTGATAAGGAAACCGGAAGTGGCTATTATAGTTCCCACAAACGCCACCGCGCGGCATCCGAAGCGGTTCACAAAGGCACTGGCCAAAGGACCTTACAAAAAAAACGTACGCGAATAATTTTAACTCACACAATTAATGACTATGGAACTACCATCACTTTCTAATGATGTCATGTATTATACTAGATCTTTACTCTTGCTGTATGTTTTGGTATCTTACAAAAGGAAGCCTGCCACCTAAAAACTAAGCCGGTCAGAAATAGAAAAATTCATAATTCATGAAGAAATATTAATGAAGAATAATAATTTAACAAACTACAAAACACAAGTAGGTAAACAAAACATAAAATAATTAGACATGTGTGATGTGGTAGGGTTTTAAATAAATAACTTCATTTAAATACTTAACTTTCAATCGAATAATTCCAGATTGTAAGCAATCTACGAGCGAGAGGTCTTACCTGACAGCAGCATGGCCCCGACCTGTATTGACATGATGAGGGATGTCTCTCCCTTGCTCCGACCGAACACGCGCACGAGCTCCATAAAGAGGATGCCGAATGAGTACTTGACGCCGTCCACGAGCAGGTTCATCACGAGTGCCGAGGCCACTATGACCCAGCCCCATCCGCCGTCAGGTTTTACGCACATGGTCTACACTATCTGTCGTAATCCTTCATCATCATCATCATCATCATCATCATCATCATCATCATCATCATCATCATCATCATCATCATCATCATCATCATCATCATCATCATCATCATCATCATAATCATCACCACCACCACCACCACCACCATCATCATCATCATCATCATCATCATCACCATCATCATCATCATCAGCAGCAGCAGCAGCAGCATCATTAACTAACATCTTGGTAATCGTTATCGTGATCAGTAGCAGCAGCTAATGGAACTACCTTCATCAAATAATTCACAGCAGCAGTAGCAGCAGCAGATATACGAGTAAAGAAAACGCTATCATTAGTGTTCAATTTTGAAATACAACCATACACATTAACATTTAATAGTTGAATTTCTACTTTTAATTGCTTTACCTGTGCTTTGAAAGAAACTCCAACTGATGTCCAGTATGTGTTGCATATGGAGTGCCTGCATGATTTTAACACCATCTTATCTTAGGAACGACCTTGTACTTCAGCAGTGTTGACCAGTCGCACGTTATTGGTTCCCGTTAGCGTAACATGACGTAACGTTAAAATGACGTTCTGCGTGGAGCGTTTGATTATACATGTAAAGATTAACTTCAAGTTTCAAGGCTTGACTGTTTTGAATACGCTCACTCGTTTGACAGGCAGAAATCCCATAAAGCGAATGCGTATATTTAAAATATCAAGCACAGTCGCACATCGAATAGTGAAATTACCTTTAGAAATGAATACAAATAATGACACACCACGGTTAATTAACTTGAAATTTGAAAAAAAAGATTTATTTCAATAAAACTGATCATTAAGACGATTTATCTTTTACAGGCCTAGGAAAACATTGTAGAAGTGTTAAATGTTTAAACTAGTTGAACACCATTTTTATGTTGCGTTTTTACCTTTTTAAAGAAAGTGTAATTGAAGTAAATTATTATAAACAAATCGTATTTCGATAGATCTTTAATAATACAGCTACCGGTACTTCAAAGCGGGAACAACTAATGACTCTAGAAATGACAGAAGCATTTTTGTTACTATGTACGATGTACGATGTACAAAGTATTTTCTGAAATAATTAAAACATGTGTATGGTATACTCTTGGGCCGAGTACAATTATTAATTTGCAGCATCGCAATCTGGCTTTAGACGTGGGTACTCGACAGTTTACAACATTTTTTGCCTTCAATCCATGATACAAAAATATACATCGAAAACTAAAGGCAGAGTTTATTGTTTATGTCTTTATTTTAATAAAGCTTTTGATTCCATAAGCAATTTTAAATTATTTAAATGTATTGAAAGAAATGCTAACATTGTAAGTGTCTGAGTGTTCTTAAGCTATGCATATTAACATAAAGCGCATGTACAAGTAAAAAAAAATAAACAAATGATAATGCTACACATTCTGTTGAGTACGCTGTTTCAAATGGATTCTCTAGTAACATCGGCACCAGAAAAGGAGACAAAACATTTCGACAATATTTTTCCTCTCAACGGACAAGTTTTAATCACCAGAATATTGTCAAAATGCTTTCACAATATGACATTATTCGTTTCACAGAAACAAGAACAAACTCAAAATCTAATATTAAATTGCCTGGACTTAGTGATCCAATACATTAATATAAACGTTATCAAAATAGAGATACGATGTATGCAAGCATTAATATAGACGTTATCAAAATAGAGATACGATGTATGCAAGTGGTGGAATTTTAGCATATGTTAGAGATACTATACGAAAAGGTGTTTCAGTTCTTCAAAATGAAATAGATTGTCATTAGGATTAAACTTGATCAACATTATTTAAATACTGAAACTGACGTTTATAGAATACCTTGTTTTGCACATAATAGGTAAAGTTTAGTTGACTATCTGTTAACAAGTCGGACAATTGTTCAACTTTCATGTACTTTGCAATAATGATTTTAATAAACGTTCTGATCATGACACCCTTGAATATAATGTAAACGTTTGGGACAACTATAAACAAAAAAAATACGCGAGAACGAAAAAACAATAGGGCAATGGAATCCTATTCACAAGCAAGATTTTATTTATGAATTATCGAGCAACATTGCGAATCTCGAAATCCGAAATAAATACTGTTATTGCATGTACAGAAATTATCTATACGTTTATTTTAGAATATGGTAAATAGCTTTGACAAAAACTCTGTGTACAAAAAATATTCTGCTTCTTCGTTGTAGCAGTAAGATAAATCATTGCTTAAATTAGCAGAATGATATATACATATATTAATAGATATACGAGCAAATTCGTTGGGTTTACATCTTTTTAGAATTTCATTTTTTTATATTCTTTATCTCTAATTGGCATTTTTACATTTACTTACAATTTTCTTTTAAGAGGATTTACGTTCCATAAGGAGTACTCTATTTGCGCCATTTTGATCAAAATTGAAAAGGCGAATTGCTTTTATATATAATTCTCGCGCATAATGACATTCTTCATTAAAACATTCTGCGTTTTTTTAAAACAGTCTCTTTGAGAAAAAAAGGTTTATTATTGACAAAAAAACCCCGAAAACAATGGATTAGCAACGGACCTAAATAATTCTAAACTCAGTAAACTTTTCAACAGTTTTATTTATAGATTCCCTACAAGATACACCAATACTTTGGGGAAACATTGCGCCGTAAACATCCTATAAAACCTAGACGGAAGCGCTCTGCGTTTGCATTTTTCCATATGTATTTAATAGCTTAGGGAATTAAATATTATTGTCGTACATGCACACCAGATTTTAATCGGACATAGGACGCAAGTTGGACAACATGAAATCAAAGGCACCTACATAATTTGGGAAACTATTTAAAAAAAGATCCAAAAGGAGAAATACGTGTTTTAAATGGGATCATTGAACACTTCAAAACCCTGACTATAACGAAGGTAATATAAATAATGAAAGACTCATTTTTGTTGGCAATTTCGTAAAAACCATAACTCTGTTAGTTCTTACCCGGGCATCGAAAGATACATAGTAGTGGAGGATATTGTCATGGGTACGAAACTATAGAGAACTAAAACGGCACGTTATTCTGACAATTATATAAGTGAATATTTTAAAGAGAGTGTCTATGTTATAGTTCGTTCATTTGAAGTGTTTTTTAATCATAGTATCAAGTCCGGGAAATGCCCTCACTGCTGCACAACAGCATGCTTATCCATCTTTGTTAAAATGGCGATCTATCAAGACCCAACAATTACCGAGGAATAACCCTTGTGAGTTGTTTTGCGAAGTTAATTACTCAACGAACGCTTACATTGAGCTTATGCTAACGAAATTTTAACAGACGCACAGTTCGGTTTCAATCCGGGTTATAGTACAATCGATGCAACATGTGTCCTGCAACAATTGATTTAAAGTCATATAAATAATTAACAAAAACTATTTTGCTGTTATGTCGATAATTTAAAGGCATATGACTTAACGGATCATATGCATCTCTAGTTTAAGCTAATCAATTAGAAACAACCTCATTTTACTGGCATACCGGAAGTTGACGATGAAATACCGGAAATTACAGAAACTAAACTCCGAGTGCATCTACAAAATGCCATGAAGATTGCCAATGAGGTCATCGATTCAATGCAGCTCTCCGGGCCACCCAACACCAGGGAAGACCCGTTCAATCGTGGCGAAGTTCGGCGGCAGTAGAAGCAACTGAAAGGTACAAACTTTAAATTTTTCGAGTAGTTTCCACCGGTCGCCAAACGTAGACGACTGGTACCGAAAATGACAGAGGCGATGGAGCAAGGCAAACGATCCTGGATAGCCTTCAATACCCTCTACGTTGATGGTCGTCATGTCAAGGAATAGGGACACGATGGGGGAGAACTTGCGATCCTGTCGTGTGAAAGGTCTGTCACAATCCAAGATTGATTATACTTTATTTGTTGATGTTTTCTTGAAATATGATATTTGTTTTTTGTTCGAAACTTGGACCAATTCTTCACGTAACATTTCTTTAAACTGTTATATTTCTCACAATATTTATTGGAAATTCCAGAAAAAGAACCCTCGTAGATGCAGTGGTGGGGTAGTTTTATATTTTAAAGAATATTTAAAAGATGGTATTGACATTATACAAAATCACCATGATTCAATTATATGGTTTTAATTAGATCGACATTTTTGGTTTGAATGAAGATATTTATATTTGCGGATGTTATTTTTGGTGCGAAGATTCACCTGCATACAATGTGTTGAGTGTACTTTTTTTATTTTTTCGAAAATGATATATTATTTTATGAAAATAAAGGACGTGTTTTACTTTGTGGTGATTTTAATAGAAGGATTGGGTCCAAATCTGATTTTGTTATTTCATGATGTTGTAAATAGTTTTATAGATAATGTTGATCATGATCCAGATATGTACTCTGTTAGGGCCTCCGTTGACAGATCTCACAACAATCACGGAATTAAACTGCTTGATCTATGTAAATCCTCAAATTATCGTGTTGTCAATGGAAGAATAGGAGATATGAGTTAGTTTACATACCTCTCACATAATGGTTTATCTACAATTGATTATCTGATTTGCCATGAACGAAATTTGCACTTATTAAAGAGTTTGTGATGCTCGTTTCTAATTAATGCAGTGACCGCGCACTGTTATCGTTTTCATTATATTGTTACAACAAAACAGTTGATATATGTCATACACTCAAACGAAGTTTAAATGGGACGATTCATTGCGTAATCAATTTAGATCAGGTATTATTAGCAACCTACCTATGGTTAACAGAATTGTAGAAGATTTAGATTGTTCAAGTTGTGATTCTATAAATAGTGCGTTAATAAATTTACTGATGTTATACGTAATGTTGCTGATCCTTTATTTTCGAAAGAATATTTAATAACAAATACACCCAAATTTGAACAGTGTAGCGCTGTTAGACATGCCAACTGGTTTGATTTGGAATGTAAAACGGCACACGGTCGCTATGTTTGTCTTTTAAAACAATTTAATTGTTATAAGTCGGAAGACAATAGACATTATTTGTTGCAATATAAAAAATAATACAAACAAATTATTAATAGAAAGAAAAAGGAATTAGGCAAATGAGATGGAAAGCTTAAAAAATCGTAGACTAAAAGAATTTTGGAGATATTTAAAATCAAATAATCAAACTAAAAACCAACAAATTCCTTTGAAAGACTACCAAATTTTTTTTTCTGATATAAGTCATGGTTTGTTTGATTGTGTTAATGATGATGCTGAACAATTTTGCAGAACTCATAATTTTAATTTGCCGAATTCGCGTTTCCCCGAACTAGATAAGCCATTTACCGTTGATGATATTAAATTGTCTGTAAAACGATTGAAACGCAACAAAGCATATGGGAGTGATTGTATTTTAAACGAATATTTTATTGAAAGACATGTTAGCGTTGCATATATGTAATTTGTGTAATGCTGCGTTGAACTCTGGTCATTTTCCAATGAAATGGACGGAGGGTATTATAATCCCTTTACATGAGTAAGGCGATAAATCTGATGTGAACAATTATAGGGGGATTACTCTTCTTAGTCGTTTATCTAAGTTATTTACTTCAGTTGTTAACAATATATTAGAAAATGTTTGTAGTAACTTTAATATAATTTCGGACTTCCAATTCGGATTCAGAAATTGGCCGCTCAACAATTGACGCTATATACAGTGGGGTTAGGGATTTTGTTCCGGGATTAATCTTTTAAGAATCCCTAAAAAATAACCCTCATTCAGTCGATTTTTAGGGATTAATCCGTGTTCACCCCGTTTTCACCGAATTCATCTCTAATAGGGATTAATTGCGATGAATTAAGCTCTCTAAGGGATGAATTCATCGCTAGAGAAGAATTAATCCGTACTAGAGATGAATTCAACACAAGGAATGAATTCAACTTTACAAGGGATAAATAATCGTTACGCATGCGCAGTCAATGTCAGCGGAGAATTGAGATGAAAAGGCGGAGTTAATCAATGCCGCAAACGAGTAGTCGGGGCGTGGACATCTATTTTTACATGAGGATTTAATTTTGTCGGTTTTATGCATAATACAATTTTAGTTGTAATAATTCAACTCTCAGCTTAGGCTGAGAGTTGCAACGCGCTCTCTCTTGTCCATGGGTGCAAAAAGTTATCAACAATACAAAGGTTAATAAACACTGAAACTTCAAGAGCTTATTAAAATTTACCTATCTAAACCACAAACTCATCCAAATGGTACCATTAAAGCAAGACATAATTGATTTGTATTGACTAAGGTTTTGTTTTGTACGCTGTATCCGCCATATTGGAAAATTGACCCAATATAGGTCAGGTCGCATTACACCAATACTTTGTACGTCGCGTTATGTGTTGGAGCCAAAAAGTCGATAACGATGTGGTATTCGATACAGAATACACTGTTTCAAATTTAAACATAACAATGTCAGCGATAAAAGTGTGTCGAAACATCGTCGTGTTTTTATCGGATGCATGCAAAGGATAACATCCGTAGGTTTCCATTCAGGTAAATTTAACATGGTTATGAAATTTATTCATTATTTTCCTCAATTTGTCTCGAACGACGTCTGTAACTCTGTTTAGTGAAGCGCACGGATTCCGTGCGCTGAACTGCACCCATGTATATGAAGGAGTGCATATGGACTCCCAGAGCCGCCATAGCAAAAATTATCAAAGGTTCTGGGAGTCCGTTTATATGGACTAAATACAATTTATTAATGGTCTACCAGTGCACATTAAGGTCTCATTGAACATCGTGCAAAAAAAAAATCAATCTTAAAACGAGATACATGTTCTTAGCTGAAAGATCTAGCATCTTATATTTTTTTTTTGTTTTCTAGCCACATGAATTTCAAGCTGGTTCGGTGGCTGTGGTATAGTGGATGGGGTGTCTGCTTACTGGCTTAGTCACTGGGACTGGGAGGTCTCTGTATTGATCCCTTAAGTGGGAGCATTCTTAAGATAACCCTAAAAACATACTATGGCGTACCATTTGGGTTGAAAGTCAAGAAGACCTACAAGGTAAAAAGAGAAATGTACGTCGAAATACAATAACTGTACGTCGACATACAAATATAAAATACACTTCGAAGTTTATATTTGTACGTCAAAGTACAATTTGTACTTCTACATACATGTTTGTACTTCGACGTACACATTTTCTGAACAGCCAATCAAAACATTTGTCTCTTGAGCCGCTTTTCCTTCAGATTTATTCATAATAAATGTTTAAAATCTCTTTTAATTGAGGACAAAATGAATAAAAATATTAGAATGGCAAACAAAAACACATAGAAGTTTCAAGTATTTAATGCCTTGAAATGGATTATATACACATTTTAAGAAGATTAAACTGTTACCTTTTTAAAATAAAAATTATTCAGCATATTGTGAGTATTTATTGATCATGCGGGGCGGAGTATCACGACTGTCCAGCGCATTACTGTGTAGGAAATTCCCAACGGTAACCAAACAGTTACTAAACATTAACGGGATAAATAATGTATAATAACCTCCCTGTTAGTCTTATATTTTGTGATAACCATAACTTACATAAGTCAGAGGTTAATTCCGCCACGCCAGGTCAATAAATACACACAATATTTATGAGTTAGCGGTTGATAGTCGCACAATTTGGTTTAAATTATAATAATTATAATGTTTAATAAATACACACAATCTGTATGAGTAAGCGATCGGTAGTCGCATAATTTGGTATAAATAATAATAATGTTCAATGTCAAATATCTCTAAAAGCAACAGATGTAAGGTGTCTTTTGATTGGGGGTCAAGGGTCGGTGAAAATTGTACGTCGAAGTACATTTCTCGTTCTACCTAGTAGGTCTTGAAGACTTTCGACGTCATGGTACGTCGTATAGACACTAAGTACTGATCCTACCCAGGAAACAGTTTGTTTCATCAAATGTCTCAATTCAACTTGACAGCTTGCTAAAGTAGTTGCATTAAGCACACAGTTACTGATTTAACATAATCAAAATCATGTGATGAGTCAAATCAATTTTGATTGACAAATTTGACAGGATTTTTTTTAAATCCAATAAGTCTTAGACTGTCAAATAACACACACTACATATAGAAAGCCATACCTGGAGCTTTCGTCTGTATACCACTGACTTCATCAGATGAATGATTTCTACTGTTGGGAAACGTTAACACCGCTAATTGTCTTCTTATTTATTTTCAATGTATAATTATGTGTAACAGCATTACAACATACTTGTTTCGCAATTAAAATATTTAATAAATACAGGTATCTTGCAGGTTTCTAATTTTCTTTCGCAAACTATTGTTGAATAGTTTAAATTTTGTCGCCACTAAAAAACTAGCCATTTTGTTGCAATACTAAAATCACAGTCTCAACTGCATACACTTAGCTCTAAAGTTACAATTTGAATGCAAATATTAGAATGCATCATATTATATCATCCATATATTTTTATTTAAACATTCAAAGAACACATAACACAGTACGTATGTAAAAAAGTATGTGGTATTGTGTGGAGATACAAAACACTTAACATCATTTATTTGCACATAAAATAATAGTGACAAAATGAGTAATACTAAAATACTGTCATCAACCTACAGTACAATAATATTTACGTATATGAAATTACAAAGTGGTGTTATTTTATTACCTTTTACACAATTAACAATGCTGGTTTTCTACTAGCCATAAAACATTTATCATGGATTTACAAGTAACAACCAATTTATTAATTACACTATAGAAAGGAAATCATATTAATTGCACTATGCATTTACTAAAGTTATTTGCTACTGTTTAGAATTACACTATCTTACTAAAAATGATCACAACAGGTACTTCGTGCTTTTACATACTTGTGGTAAGTTTTGTATTACTAGTTTGACATTTATTGGCAGACACTTTTCGATATACAGACAAAATTTGCATGGGAACTTCCATATTTTTTCAGCATAATTGCCTTCAAATTGTTAATTTAAAACCCTTTGACATTGTTTGCACATCTGCTCTTATTATACCATAGCTGATTTTTGTATATAGATAGACAGATATAGACTTTTCAAAGTTCTATAAAAGTTCACACATGTTCCATCCAAGTAAACCAACAGAACCAATAAAGACCACCACAGATAATAACTGTGTATATAGCTTGGAAATTTTGATAGTTCAGGAATCCCTTATTTGTTGATTTCTGTAAACCAAAACTGTCAGTTTTGCTCGATAGAATGGCCTCTTGCCTTGGCAAAACAGCTTCTAATAACAGAAAACCAACAAATATCTTAGAATTTTATCAATAATGCAGAAAATTTATAAATGTCTTGTTTTTTTGTTGATTTCGAATCTGGAAGATTTTTTACGTAAGATTGTGGTACGAAAATCTAACGGTATCGGATTTTGTGGTTTTAGGCCTAAACTTATTATAGTGATATATAACCTTTCGGGATATCGGTAAAGGGCGAGCAGACGAGGTGTAAATACGTTAAAAATTAAAGCTAAAACGCTAAACCGTTAGATCGAAATATCTTTAAATTTTGTGAATAAATGTGTTTTTGATGGAAAACTACGACAACTTACCAGAATATTGCTCATGATCACACGTAAAACTTCTTTCTGAGAGCGAATGGAAAATGCGTTACGAATTCTGACAAATAAACAGTAGTTTGTCGTTATTGGAATACCGCTAAAATACTGGAAGAATAGAGATGCCAACTATAATGTTTAAAACAAATAATTTTTTAACAAGCGTTCGTGATTTGTCAGGATAATAATAACAATAAGATATCGAAAAGATCAAAGCAAATAAATTCGACAAAAATCTGAGAGTCGGCAATATATTTAAGACGGGTTATGTTCACGTAAATTGTGTTTGGTAAAGACTGTCACTATATGTAGTGAACCAGTCTTTGGCTTATACCCACTGAAGAGTATTCAGGGGAGATAATTGAGTAATGACTTAATTCTGGAACGGTTGCGAAGAAAAACAAATAATGCGAGAATATTTAGTGCGATTCGCTACTTAATTATGATGTCATTGATAAAAATTTTCCTGGGGTATGTATTTACATGTGATTTAACATATGTCAAAGTGTTTTTGATTTGTTCAAGGTCATAAATAGCATCGCGAAAATATATGTCGCGTGGCAATTTTTTTGAGACGCATCCATAGGTAGTATTCTTATGTAATTTTATGTCTAAATTTCCATATGTATGAACGGTCAACGACCGCTTCGCGGGCTTTTGCCCGTATAATGATGCATGCAGCATAGTGTTACATAGCCTAAAAAAACGCGCCATTTGTGTCATTTGTAAACTCGACAAAGAATTTTTATGTATTAACACCTACGATCAGAAAACGAAACTGTGTGTGTATTTAGAACGATAAAGTAGGATTATACGTGATATATGCAATGCTGCACACGAACCATCCATTTTGTTATAAACTTCATGTTCGTGATCATTTGTCTTGAGTCACATAGTTAAACAATCTTATTGTTGCGGCATAGTTTATCCTCAAATATGTTTTCGCGATTCATGATTTTCTTGTCGTAGGTAAGTCGGACGACTTTAAAAGTCGGACAATTGACAGTGAAACACATTATAAACCATCCAGTTACAGACTTGTAAATCCCCAGTAACACGCATTTAGTGACACCTAGTCACTCACTTTGAATAATACATTTATACAGTAAAAAAAATCAACATCATTTAAGCCAACACAAAACCAACGATGTTGCACACACACAGCTTATGACGATAAGCACATGATTGTTTCTACAAAGCGTGCAATTTTAATGCTAAGGTTCGTTCAGTGATTGTCATTGCTCTATGGCGATACGATTGTACATGCATTAAGATATCGTTTTAATGTTAAAGGAGATAATATTAATAGTTATATGGAGAATATCGGAAAAAAATGTGTATTAGAAGAAATTAATAGTGTCCGACACTAAACTACATATTTTGTATTTCAGTTCAAAATCAGACATGCGAAAAAAAATTGAAATACGCAAGTCTCAACAGACCTCTTGAATGTTAGACTTATATTCAATTATGCACAAGTTTAATGTTCATATTCAAAGCATAAAGTAACTTAAATTAATGTGTTATTATTATTAGTAGTAGTAGTATCTAATAACAAAGAAATAACAAACAAAACAACAAACGCAGACGTTTATTTCGTATTTGAATTCGCTTTATATTTCGACTTTACTCCCTGCAAATTTTTTTAGTGGAGCCCTAATAACGTCATCTGCTTAGAAAGTTTGCATCAAGTAAAGTCGAGATATAGAGCGAATATTACTATGAAATAAAAGCCAGTAACTTTCTTCCTAATATGGCTGGAAACTGAGCGGAATAGAAAAAAATAATACAAGTAATAAAGGGTACCAAACGATGAAAAATACCTGCCTCGGCATGGACATCGCCATCTTGTCTGTCACGTGATTACCCCGTCTGATATATGCCAATGATCAACGAACAATATATGGCTTTCTTACAAGTTTTTTATCTGAAATATATATTTTCTCAACTTCAGCAGGGCTCAACATTAATGGTTGTCCTATTACGTTTGGGTGCCGGCAAGTTATTTAAAAACCTAGTCGTCTGGTCAGGCAGGTCCGGGCAAGTAGATTTTCAAAGTACTTGCCTGGCATGTCAAGTTAGTTAACAGTTGAACATCGAGCCCTGAACAGTTTTGCATGACAATTATAATGTTCCTTCTTGATGTTATTTATTCTTTATATAACTTATAATAATTGTTTGAGAACAAAAAAGTCTAATATGATTTCATGTATTACATACTTCATTACAGAAACGTAAGATTCAAGATGCTTCAAATACAAAATAAAGTCTGCACTGACACAAAGACATGTCTCGAGATCAGCCATAAAGCTAAAGCTATTCAATGCAGCATTTTTTTCCCTTTTGTTTTATGACAATGAAAGCAAGGCCTGAACATTTGCTGATTTATAGCCAACAAACAATTGGAGTGTATATATAATTGTGTATTAAAGAAAATAAAGAAAATGCCATAAACAAGGATTTACTATACACAATTGAACTCAACAACACAAATGGTAAGTTTATTAATATTCTATATCCCTTGTATGTTTTGCGTTTTGATAAATTGCATTACTTTCGTTTTTATGCTCCCGGGAGGGTGGCAGTGGCATAAAGCAGTACTTTGAACTGTCAGTCAGTCAGTCTCTCCGTCCGTCCCAAAACTTTAACATTGCCCATAACTTTTGCAATATTGAAGAAAGCAACTTGATTTTTGGCATGCATACGTATATCTCATGGAGCTGCACATTTTGAGTGGTGAAAGGTCAAGGTCAGGGTTTCCTTCAAGGTCAAAGGTCAAACATATGGCTTTGAAGCGGCGCAGTAGGGGGCATTGTGTTTCTGACAAACGCATTACTTGTTTTTTATTTTTGTAGTAATTGTCTAATGCAAGTTAGACTTGAAAATACATACCATATACATATGGTACTATAAAATTATTACTGGTATACATAATTAGGGATCTTATGTTATTTGAAGACTTTAAACTTAAATAAGGTGTAAACAGTATTCGCGTTAGAAAAAAAGTTGAATCATTTATTAATGGCAGTGGCTAGCCCTACGGCCCCGTACGACTAGCCAATAGGCTAGCCGTATGGCCCCGAACGGCCAGACTATTGGCTAGTCGTACGGCTCTGTACGTATAGCCTTTCCTTTAGAGACTGTCTAGCCGTACTTCTTAATTAAATATAGAATTGTCATTGGGTGCTGTTAATCAGTAATAAGAAGGTTTTAGCTCATAAAAGTACACAAATTCCTCATCTTTTTCAGCTTCCTTCCTTTCACGAAATACGGTTTCTGATTTGATTCTTTAATAAGTCCACATTCCTAAGTAAGGAATGAAAACTGTTTTAAAAAGTTGCAACATTGATATTATGAAATTCAATGACGGCAGCCGTCGAAGGGAGGTCTTAGAAATTGAATTACACAAATAATTTAATTTTCGTTAAGACTGTAAGACAATTGATTAAAAGATGGTTTCATACATATTTCAAGAAGCGTTGTATTACATATTCTTTCTTGATTATACAATATAGATAACATATTTCAAGTATCGTCAACACATATAGAAGGTAGAACGGATAATCAATCTCAACATGAGCAATAAAGTGCGTATATGTATAATTGAGGCGGGTAAATCAAGTGAAGTTTGTATAATTTCACGTGCATCGCGCTTAGTGGTTCTTTTCAGTAACATGATTTAAGATATGAGCAACCTGTCTGACATGCAATAAACGAAGAAACTGATAAGCCTGTGTATTCACACTGTCTAATCAGCGTCTTTTTACGTAAAGTTTCCTTTTATTTGTTTTGTTATAAACTTTTCTGATTGTGATGTCGCAATTTTCATTGACTTAGTTAGGATTATTTAATATATATTTAATGTATGCATTTGATACAGGGGTTTTCCTCGCTTAATTGGAAAGAGGCCCTAGCCTATTGATTTTGGGAAGAAATTGCTCATTTATGAAAGAATACTGTGTTAAAAAAAGATTTTTATTTTGCAATTATAAATACAATAGCAATTACAGTTGTAAAAACTTTAAAGCAGTTTATCACAAAAATGCAATTTATAACATCAAGTGTTTGAATAGAGAGAATTATCATATATTATAAAGCACAAAATAAGCAAATGTTTGGACAGAATTAATATTCTATATAACAATAAATCCATTTAAATATTATTGTAAATTGAAAACACATTATATTATATTGAAAAACAAGAAATTGTTGCTGCAATTAATTATTGCATTATATACGTTCTAACCCATTGAACCATTGAGCATTTTTAATCAGTCTTACTGGAACAACTCATATAATATAATGGAATCAAATACATGATATTATTTGCACACTTTAGCCATACTCTCATATTACACTCTTAAAAACTTACACTGTCTTTCCCTCGGAAAACTGTTGACACAGACTCTTCAACGTATGTTGGTACTGTTTCATTTCCCTCCTCACCCGTTTCCTCACTTGATCACCCTGTCTCAATCGTTCAAGTTCTGTCAACACATTGATCTGATCCATCTGAATGCTGGATACCTGGGATTGTTTGTTCGGGTAACTTTGATCACTCCTCTTGACCCCCGGGTTGACTGGTAAGGGCCACTAACATAATAAGTGTCAAAATATTCCAATATGTCACTGAGTCACAAGAGACTGATGTTGGATTTGGTGTGAGTTCGTTTATGTTTTCACTTTTATTTTTAATGATCATAATTTGTACTAAATTATGATAATTATAATTGATTATCCTTTTGATTGATTAAATAAAGAAGCATTTAATTTTCATTAACAAGTATATGATCAAAGCCACATGTCACACCTTTAACAAGTTGATAATCCTTTTGATTGACTAATTAAAGAACAATAAAATTCTTTAAGATGTTTGTTTTACCTCAGATTAGGCAATTAAAGTGAGTTTCTTGACCTTTTTTATTTCAAATTATAATGATCCAAGTTTCAATGATTGTATATTTATGAGATATGAAATTATACTGAATCCAAATACAGATATATACTAGTCTAATGGAAACAACATATGCTATTAGCACTGGGGGGCAAATTTCCACTTCTAAAATAAGCACTGGGGGGCAAATGTCCAGATGCAAAATAAGCACTGGGGGGCTTATATCCTACCTGTCATTTCTACTGGGGGGCAATTGTCCAAATGTTCATTTTTTCATTAGGGGGATTTTGTCATACAGGGCAAGTTGCATAACTGGTTGGCATTTTTACAGAATTATGACCCTTTTGGTCTTAGTAACTTTGAATATGTCAGAGCTCCAGATAAGGTTTTGTGAAATTCTTAACGTTACTACCAGATTTTCAAAAATAATTATTAACTCTGAAATTTTATTCTTAACGTTACTACTAAGTTTCGGAAAATAATTCTTAACTTTTCTAAATGACCTAAAAATAAATAATAATGTTTATTTTCATGCAAAACAATCAAGATAAACATACCAGCAACTGTATTTATATGAGTTCAACTGTGTCTATTCAGTTTTATGCAATTTTATTTGTCAAATACCTTCATATGCCCAAACTGTGCTTAGATTGCATGCCTTCGATGAATTTTTACATATTTCATAATTAAAACAGGTCTCCCCTTCAATCTTTTCAACGATTAGCCAAGGGAATTGTTTCTTCCACTCGTTTTGTTTGTTTAAAGGGGCCTTTTCATAGATTTTGGCATTTTTAACGTATTCATTAAATGCTTTATATTGATAAATGTAAACATTGGATAATAAAAGCTCCAGTAAAAAATCAAGAAAAAAATTAAAAAAAAAGGAAAAGAACATTGCCTGGATCAGGTTTCGAACCAGTGACCTCTGGAGTCCTGCCAGAGTCCTGAAGTAAAAACGCTTTGACCTACTGAGCTATTCCGCCGAGTACACATTCTTGACGTATTTTATACCTTATATAAGCAATCTTCGTAGTTTCACAAAATTTAACGACAAAAACAGAACTCTCCAAATTATTCAATCGTTTCGCGTTGCAACGCTTTATAATTTTTAGGTTTTAAAATCGTCAAAAGATGCATATAATGGCTATATTAGAGCATGGTTAATGTTCAGTATTACTGTTTCCTCACAAATATCATAACTAAAACGAAAACTTACGAATGTGAAACAACTTTTTTCAATTTTGTCAATTTACCAAAGCGTGAAAAGATCCCTTTAAGTTTGGACCCGTCGTGTCGCGTTTTTTTATTGCTTTTCTGACTGTGTGGGAAACTGAACATACAACATCGTATAAGATCTTTTCTATAATGTCTTTCTTAACATTCAACTTTTGCTCACTTTGCGTACACTATGTTAAAAGCGTGTTTTTGCACGCTATGCAGTTTTTTAGGACGCTCTCTGGGCGCCGCCATTGCTTTTTGACAGATAGACTGTACACGCCGCTTTTATTGGCAAAAAATGCGCTTTGTAAAACAAACCCGATAACCATCCTTTATAAGCACTTAAAGATATTTAATTCGCGAAAAGAACTCAATACAAAATGATACGAATCGATGTAAAAATAATATTCGTAACTGTATTTTGTTATTCTTAACGGTGCGACACGATTTTAAAATAAATACGTAACGGACTTGAAAATAATTCGTAATTACGAAAAATACGACCCTTATCTGGAGCTCTGATATGTTGTTAAATTTTATGTTTAGATCCATTTTACTTCTTAAACTTTGGATTAATATTATTATGTGAGCACACCATATCACATGAGTTGTTTTAAATTGCTTATTAGTGATCTTTTTATGATATGTTTGTGGTTATTTATGCCAGAAAATTGTTTATGTTGCTAATTTCACCGATTAAAGTGCCGCCTGGATTCAGGGCGCTGAACTTATTATGGTAAATTGTGCTAGAGGTTGCAACTCCTAGTGACCCGTAGGGTCAATATAGCTGGGAGTTGGATTATTGCAACTAATATATGAGCAAGACTGGGCTAGAATTTGTTAATGAACTTTGTTGGCGATAACTAGTATACTATATAGTGTAAATAACGTGCAACAAATGAGAATTAATGGTGGAAATTGAGTACAGAGTGATTTAATTAAAGACTTGAGATGATGTGAATCTTTGTTGTGAAAGCATGGTTGGAAATGCCTGTTTACTCCTGTTTTTCCTTTGATAAGATATTTGAAACTTGTTCTGTTCCTATGCAGTGTTTATTTTGCGGTGACATGGTACATTGTTTTTGTGTGGTTATACAGCTATTTATGGCTTTAATAGATATATCACGGAAAAGCACGAGTTTAGAAAAACCCACTTATCACTTTTCCGGGATACATTATATTGAAGAGATATAAACAAAATAGCATCTTATTGATCACATGCTTATACATGTTAAATGGAAGGCACGTACGTACTGAATTTCAATTTTTATATCAAAGTACAGTATATTGAGTAATTTATGACAAAGTTACCATCTTATGTGAGCCACAGATGGGAGTCCTGAGATAATGCAGCCTCAGGCAAATAAAGAAACACAGGCACAACATTTAAGATCAACTAAAACCAAATATTAGGTAAAAGTCCTCAAGTAAATAAATGTCCATGTTGGTGGGTTGAGCCATTATACAAACGGCTCGTGTCCTTAGGAAATTTAGTGAGTTAAAGTTGTTTAAAAACATGTTCTTAATTATTTAAATGGTAGGTTTCACTTTGAAAAGGATTTTGTTAAAAAAATATCAATGTTGTATTAAAATGATCAGTAGGTGAAGGCTACCTCAATATTTTGGCCTTTAAATCAGAGCTGCAGATAAGGGCCGTACAGCCGTAAATACGTCTTTCTCATAAAGGTTTACGCTTTTATTTTTATAAACTGGACGTTCAATTACGACTTTAATATCCCTTTTACGCATTTACGAAACAAATCTGGCTGTATCGATACGTCCGCGTCAGCGCGGCGTGATTTGTTGGTATGTAACCTAACGGTGCTTTTCGTTAATGAAAATTACAGGTAAGTTGTAGACTGAGTTCCGGTATTATTGTCTATTCTGTCCCATTGATTTCAGGTAACTCATATACCCGTCAAAAGCAATATGTCTGCGCGCAAGGGAAGGCCGGCTAAACCGAAAACGGTTAAAAAAAACACTTTGTTGTCAAATAATGGCTACATACGGTTGTCTAACCATCCTGACATTCAATCTGTAAACACAGAAAAAAGAAATTGTCGCCCCGATTAATTGATCAGATTGACTGTATTACAGTTGAAGTGTTTGCTTAAGCTTTTAACTGTCATAGTTAGCATAGTCTATGCCATCTTTGACAGTTACTTGCTAAAGCAATGATTCTTTTGAGATGAGACAGTGACATTGGTGTTAATTTACCTAGTTTACAAGTTGGCTTGTGTTTTCTTGTCAAGCAAAATGAAGAAATAGTATGTATTCATGAGTTTTAATGTGTAGTTGTATTTAAATCATAATTCAGAATGAAAAACCTCATAAAGTAACTGTTTAAGAAGCTAAATATATTTATTATAATTGCTGCAAATGTTTCTGTAAAGTTAGATCACATTGGCACGATGGATGATCACCAGGAGCAATCACTACTAAAGAACCGATGTCGGAGTTCAAATACATTCGGAAATACTTTTCACATTTTCACATGTTTGACACCCAATTAAATCTGATTGATGTGATTGTGATTAGTCAAATAGTCAATTAGACCGCTCGGCCATCCTGCCAAGTACCTATAGGCGATGAATTTTATACTATATATAAGCAATCTTCGTAGTTTCACAAAATTAAACGACAACGGAACTCTCCATATTATTCAATCGTTTCGCGTTGCAACGCTTTATATTTTCAGGTTTTTTAATCGTCAAAAGATGCATATAATGGCTATATTAGAGCATGGTAAATGTTCAGTATTACTCGTATTTCCTCACAAATATCATAACTTAAACGAAAATTGTCGAATTTCAAACAACTTTTTACAATTTTGTCAATTTACCAAAACGTGAAAAGATCCCTTTAACTGTTTTACTTTTTTATTTGACGGTTTCTTAAAAAAAGAATTTATGTTGTTGATTTTAATATAAAATGTTTATATGAGGCTTGAAAATATTTACCATGCAAATATTCCTTCACTTAATTACAATAATCAAAGCGCTGAAGGCACTGAAGATGTTCGCTATTGCATATTTTAACACGCAATAAATTTTTCAAAATCAATCGCAAGTTTGAAATGAACACACGCCATTCAACTTTATAAAGTGTGTGTCATAGCGCACGGGTCGAGTTTTGTGTGCACTTTTTATTATGCTTATTTTTTCATAGAAATAACGTAGACAAAATATAAAAAACATGCTTTTTGGACGTTCTATAAGCATAGAAAGTATGATGAAAATGGTAATGAGAACTTTATATAAAGAAAATTTGCAGTCACCATCATATTAAAGGAATATTTTTTCTAGTATCAAATAACTATCTCACCGAGAATATAAACTGATAATGAAAGTTCCGTGTACAAAACTTTTGATTTTGACACCATATACAGATTCAAAATATACAATGATCTTCGTATCTTGTATATGGAGGAATAAAAGTATATAAACATTGCTGTTTGTGCTTTACTTGTTACCCGAGCAGTTCACACGGTGTCAACAACGCTGACATAAACATAGGTATAGAGCACTAATGCGCTTTTTGCCGTAGCTGTTTTACTCAGTTTTCATCTTAGTGACTTTAACATAACGCCAACAGACACGCATGAATATTTTCGAATATTTAATAAGCTGATTCGAGAAACAACCTCTGAATTGTTGCTACATCACTGCGTATGTGCTCAATTCAAAGGATGTAGCACTGTTCGGTGTAAGGAATTCCGGACTACTCTCTGTATGCCCAAACGACACAAATTGTGGCCCTGTTACAATTACGCGTTACAATCCATCTCGCAGAATTTCACTTTTGCCTCCAAGATGAGAAAACAATCATTAGCGAAATAGTTAAGTGTCACGATAAGAGAAAATCGTTTAATCATCATACCACAATGTTTGCCGTACTTTGTCAGCACGTCTGGAAATCATTCCTTTATGTGTGGATAGGCTGCCATTATTAACAAGTTTGCTATTTTGAATTCAATTTTTGTATCAAAAAGGTTTTTTCTTAAATGTGGCATTTTCAATTCGCAATGAGATTTGTAATGACCCTTGTCATGCGAAAATGGGTCTTATTCCACATGCGCCCATCATATAAATAGCCCACTCAGCTATCTCTCCTTCTGGTAAGGAGAAACATAACATATTGAGTGATTTTATAGCGAACAGCATCGCCTATGGCCTGACTGCGCAAAAGAACATGTTGGGTTTAACAAACGCTTGCCGAAACGCATAAGACACATTTTCGCATGACGGCGCTATTGACGTGTGATTTTAATGTGTCGAAAGAAAACTGCGTTTAAATAAATATCAGCATACGATATATTTCGATAGTGAAGAAAGATACTCATAACAAGGCATATGAGGGCACATATGAAGTGCTCTCCCGTAGTATATTTTTATCTAGTCAAACTAATGTGTGGTTTGACAATGCTCACACACATTTCTTGCGGTGAATATGCAACTTACAAGTGAAAAACATAACACAATAGTTTAACTTTTGTTTAATTGTATTTATTTATTTAGAAAAGTAAATTGCAAACTTTATTTCAAAGTCAGCATATACGCCGACTACATTTGTTAAAGATATTTATTGTTATAAATATGTTTAATAATATATATTTAGTTGTTTTCGGTTTTAGCGATCATAAAGCATTTTCGAGGTTGCCTATAGTATGCCTGTAGTAATTGATGAACTCATATCCGACTGTCTATGTATTGAGAACTGTGAATATAAACAAGCTGAACCTTCTACTCACCTTCTACTATTGCGTTGCTAGCGCCCGTAAATGCAAAAGATCACCGCTATCTGTTGAGAACCAAACAACGTTTTCCAGAAATTCCCGCTGTAGAAGCATGAACATGAACGAGGTTACGAAAGAGGCCATTCGTATTATTATTATAAATTGTTTGTTATATTTGGGTTAAGCGATTATGAAACATTTTTTTGTTTTTGTTTATCGTATCGCTGAAGTTATCTTTAAACTTTTCTTCAACGTTTCATAAATTGAGAATATAAATAAGCGTTAACTTTTTTCCGAAACTATTAATAGCTTAATTTACGAATGACCTGTACTACGTCATTGAGGTGTATGTGAAAGCGTAACCTATTGCGTTGTTATCGCCCGTGGACTTTCCTTTGTTTATCGACAGGCGCATCTATTAATAGCCTCTTATTATAAATGGGCTGAACAAAATTACTACGTCATGAAGACGCTGCAGATAGTGGACTATTTTATTAATTCATAAACAATCTCTTCCACGACACGTACAATACGATCATTGTTTATTGATTCTTTTCTATAAAAGCACAGTTCGATACTATTGCATTTAACACGATATTAATATCATGTTTCCATTTGTGAATGAATATAACTGGAGAACTCAAATCTCTAGCATAAATTATACAACTCTTTCTTGCGCGGATACGCGTAGTAAGCGGGTATTGGGTTCCTAGTAGCTAAAGCGTATCGACCTGAATTTTAGACTTACCACCTTCGACGGTCGCTAAGCGACCATCTAAAAACGTTAGTTGAACTTGACCTTATTTATACATTCTTATGAATATTTGAGAAATGAGAACAAGAAGCGTATATTATTCATATTTCATGGTCCTCACGCCGGGTATGCGAATACTTCGTTGACGGATGGCACTTCACTAACAGAGAACAACAAACGCCACGCGCGAGAGGTGAGTTCTTCAGCTTTTTTGTATTTATGTTCTGTTTATTTGGTTTTTAGACACAAAACATTGTTTGGGTGATTAATGGTAAAGCACTTCGTATTGCGAAGAAAGAAATTTGCGGAAAAAAACGATAAAATTCCATCGATAATCAGCATGAATTGAATGATCAGTACATATTTTAACAAAATAAACATACTTGGAAATAAATCAAGAACGTGCTTACTATTCGAAATAAAAGATCAATATATCCAGTAATGTTACAACATGTTACATTTTAGTTTACTAATGTATTTGAGAAAATTCAAATGTTTTAAGAGTCGCATGCACATTTTTCATCTGCACTTCGTTTACCGATCATCTAAAAAACAATGGCACTTCGTTTCCCGACATCTAGACACTTTTTTCCAGATATAGCACACTCGTTTTTTGAAAATAAAAATGCAGAATTCGCTGTTGAATACTGTTAAAGTAAGCAGGCAATAAATAAAAATGTATGTACTTAGTACGCAAATAAAAAACGAATTACCGAAGCATGTTCTTATCCCTTTGAAATATGATTATGATTTGGTATAAATGTGAAAGATAAATGTTAAACAAATTGGATATGTCTAATGAGTAAAATCTATATGACCATATATTTTAAATTACGTTCTAAACGGTTGAACGGTAAAATATTGGATGAACACTACTTGAATTAGAGAGCGGACACCATGCTAAATGTTTAAAACGCACTAAGTGACTCCGTGACCTAGATTTTGACCCGTCATGACCAATATTCAAACTTGACATAGACATCATCTAGATACCACTTCTGACCAAGTTTGGTAAAGATCGGATGAAAAGCAAGAGAGCGGACACTTAATACGGACCGACCGACCGACAGACCGACAGACAGACAAGTTCTATCCTATATAGCACCCTAAACTTCGTTTGTGGGGGTATACTAAGTACTGACTCCATAATATGACATTTAAACATTTTATGTACGCATTCCTTTTTTCCAGAATCAGTTGTTTTTACGATTTAATTTTACCCGTGTTTCTTTAAACTCAACCAATACAGTGATTAAGGGTCAGGTGAATCGCACTTCGAGCAAACGTTAGCGTTGCGTAAAGGGAAGTGCTCCCTATAAGCAGGGCTCAAAATTAAGGGAGTTTTACCATTCTCTTTTTAATTTTGTTGCTACGCATAAGTATCGTCTTGATGATGCGATTCAAATAAGCACAACCGACATAGGATTTTATGAAGAACAAATGTGTATTTGCCTCATAAAGACCCCTTCACTACCGTTATCTAGAGCCCTGCTATAAGTAAAATTAAACACGATTGTGTTGATCCGCATTATCCGTTGTATTTTCATTTCTCTGAATCTCAAGTTACCAATAAAAAACAAGTTCATTATGTACACATTTATTTAATAATAAATATATTTTTATTTGAAAATTGCAATTATAATAAACATAGTATAAATTAAAAGTAATGTGATTTTTGAAAAATATATTTTCAAAATGTTTCGTATGAATAGCCATAATATAAATAAATGCATTTAAGGTAGAAGATAAAACTTAGTTATTAGAGTGCCCGCTTTGTTGAAAGTCTCCGTAATCTGAAGTGCCCTTTATCGGTAAACAAAGTGCCTGCAACTTTATGTATGCCACCTATTACAACATGCACTATCTTTGTTTATATTTCATTGAATACTATCACAATTTTTGAATTTGAAGCACAGTGATTACTCTACATGCTGGAATAGCAAAAAAATTATTGCAATAATTCTAAGTAGTTTTATTTTGTTAAAATGTGTACTGTTCATCCAGTTTATGCTGTTTTCCGATCGAATTTTCTATTTTGGGGCAAAACTATACCATTCTTCCGTCAAATTGTGTATTCCCAATACAAAAGGATACACCATTTATCAACTCGACCATGTGTCTTGTCTTAAAAACTAATCTTTAGGATATAACTTTAAGTAAAACAGAGGAACTTACCTCTCGCGCGTGGCGTTTGTTGTTCTCTGTTAGTGAAGTGCCATCCGTCAAAGAAGTATTCGCATACCCGGCGTTGTCCTACGTAAAGGGAAAATGTCAAAATGACATACATGAATTGTTCATGAATTTATAATTTTCATTTCCGAATAGAAATTGCTGTGTACTATTTTTATTTGTGAGCGTTAGCTTACAAATAATGTAGACGAAAAATTTCAAATCGCTTCGGCTTATCTACGGGGAGCCTAACTACGTTTTACACATGCCTTATCCGCGCGAGAAAGAGTTGTATAATTTATGAAAGAGATTTGAGTTCTCCAACCATATTCATTCACAAATGGAAACATTATACGAATATCGTGTTAAATGTAATAGTTTCGAACGAAGCTTATATAGAAAATAATCAATAAACAATGATTGTTTTATACCTGTCGCGGAAGAGATTGTTTATGAATACATAAAATAGTCCACTTTCTGCTACGTCTTCATGACGTAGTTTTTTTGCTCAGTTCATTCATAATTTGAGGCTATTAATAGATGCGCCTGTCGATAAACAAAGGAGAGTGATTTCAACGCAATAGACAATTTCACTAAGATTAGTCACGAATATTAACGATTTCAGCCGATAAGATTCCGAACTGGTAACTGGCTGACCAATGAAATGCATGGGTAAACACGTACAATTAATCTTTTAATAGTAGCCATATTTGTAAAGTTATAACGGATATATAACGTGTGCCATGGAAAAAGTTGTAAGAATATGGGCGGTGGTAGAAAAGGATGTTAATAGAGAACATTATGTGAATTTCAGATAAAGATCAAGTTTATCGTGCGAGGCTTAGAACCGATGTACAAGCGCGAGGCTTGCCGAGCGCTAACATTGTTCGAGTCGAGCATGATAAACTTGATCTTTATCTAAAACTCACAACATATTCTATTTATCCTATTATTTCCTCCTTATTTCTAGTAATAATGATCAAATATCGCATTTATGGACGATTTTGAGTTTCCGTAGTTGACAAAAACAGATTCTCCAATTTTTGGAAAAAAACAATTCTGATCTAAAAATAGCGATTTTAACGGTGATTATTTTCTGTCGCGAAATGAAATGTAATCAAGATTGTTACTCGGCGCTGTGTACAATATGACAGCGTTGATGCATGTATACTGGTTCTTTGCTGGCATACTCACCAATTGGACTCGACCATCTGCTCGAACAAGAAATGATAAGTACCACTAGCATAAACCTGAAATTGTAATTTTCATTTAAAAAAATATTCATATTGTTTATATTATTCATATTATTATTAACATCCATATTCATATAATAATAATAAATATTTTAGTGTCCCCCACTATAGTAGTTTTTGTTTTGTTTTTGCCCTGTCTGTTGGTTGGTTGGTCTGTTGGTTGGTTTACGCCAACTTTAACATTTGCAATAACTTTTGCAATATTGAAGATAGCAATTTGATATTGGGCATGCATATGTATCTCATTGAGCTGCACATTTTGAGTGGTGAAAGTTCAAGGTCAAGGTCATCCTTCAAGGTCAAAGGTCAAATATATGTGTCAAAATCGCCAATTTTATGTACACTTTTGCAGTATTTCAATATTCAAGATAGCAACTTGATATTTGGCATGCATGTGTATCTCATTGAGCTGCACATTTTGAGTGGTGAAAGTTCAAGGTCATCCTTCAAGGTCAGAGGTCAAATATATGTGGCCAAAATCGCTCATTTTATGAATACTTTTGCGATATTGAAGATAGCAACTTGATATTTGGCATGCATGTGTATCTCATGGAGCTGCACATTTTTAGTAGTGAAAGGTCAAGGTCAAGGGTATCCTTCAAGGTCAAATATATGGGTCAAAATTGCTCATGTTATGTTACTTCTGCAATATTGAAGCTAGCAATTTTATATTTGAAATGCATGTGTATCTCATGGAGCTGCGCATTTTGAGTGGTGAAGGGTCAAGGTCAAGGTCATCCTTCAATGTCAAACGTCATATAGGGAGACATTGTGTTTCACAAACATATCGTGTAATTTTTATTATAGTTGTTTTTTTCATTTAGAAACTTTTATCCCGATTAAAAAAATGCGAAAAATCCCATTTAAAAAAAAATCCCATGGATGAAAAAATCCCTTTGGCAAAAAATCCCATGAAAAAAAAATACTTTTTTTTTATATTTTCGAACACGATTGAACGCATTGAAATATCGTCGGTTTTTCACCATTTGATAAAATATAATGTTTCTAGAAGTTTCATGAATAAATCTCTCAAAATAAGAAAAAATCCCATGGGATTTTTGTCCCATTTTAAAAAAGGGATTTTTTTAATACTAAATATGTATAGATATAATTCGCATTAAACCATTTTACAGTACCTACATTACGTTAAAATACTTGGAAACGCAAAGTTTTTGTAAAATTTCCAAAATCCCATTTTCTCCCATTTGCAAATTATGGGAAAATAAAAAACCCATGGGTACGCCAACTTTGCTTATAATTTTTATTGTGAAGAAAACGCACATTTTAAGTACAAATTACTAATCATTAATAAAAAATAATAAGACTTTAATCTTATACTTATCACCAAGAAGCAAATCTTCAAAATAAGGGTACTTTAGTTTGTGAAATTTCGGTTTTGCAAAGTTTTTCCGGTGGCCGTTTTTAGGCAAATATAAACATTACGAACTATTAACAAATAACATCAAACAAATTTAATCTGCCTTTTATTTAAAATGTATTGTATGTTATGTTTTTTCTATGTTTTATTACTTAAAGACACTGTTTGTTAACCTTATTTTTAGCATGGCTATTGTTCTGTTATGTTACTGTTTGTGCAATTTGTAATTTGCCATTAATCGTTTTCATTTTATCAGCTTCTCAGCATTTCGATGCCCAAAATAATGAAGCATAATAATAACAAATTCGCATATATTTTGTATAAGATGATTATCAAACCAGTTTTAGGCTTAAGACATTGATTAGACAAATCTTAATTTATGAAAAAAAAACATGACCAACAAGTAACAAATAACATAAATAAATTTAAACTGCCTGTTTTTTAATCATTAGTATGTGTTATGTGATGTCTAAGAATTATTATGTAAAGGCACTGTTTGTTAACTTAATTTTTAACATGGATATTGTTGTGCTCTTGTACTTTTTGTGCAATTTTCCACATCTCATATTTATATCCTTTGCAGTGTATCAGCTTTTCAATATATAATAATGAAGGAATTATAATAAAAAAATGACTCATATTTTTAAATCAGTTTACGCAAATACAAAAAGTCATAGATTTAGGCAAATCTCAATTCAGGTAAAATCAATGCGAACAAATAACACATAAAATAATATAAATTTAAGCGGTTTGAATTTTAAACAATATTTGTTCTGCTAGCTTGCTGTATAACTAAATAAAAACATATATGCATTCTTTAACATAATTAAAATAATGAATGCGAGTACATATTACACGAAGGAGAAATGAACTGACGCTAGATTTTAATTTTTGCACATACAAATGAAACACTCAGCATCCACCCATTTTACAGCATTACAAAGAAATGTATTCAACATTGAAAAGCAATGTATAACTTCCAAACCCTTCTGACCCCATACACAAATTGTGTTTGTTGCCCTTCCATGTCGGAACACCACTGAAGGCCGACGCTGACCCGGTCAGAAGTGCCTGTGCTGGTCTGCTGCTCTTCTATGTCGGAACACCTGGGAAGGCCGACGGTGACCCGGTCAGAAGTGCGTGCGCGTGCGGCGTTTAATGCCACGTTGTAGGACATGAAAAACATGCATCTAATTTATAACTACCGCCCACTCCAAGTTTTGCATGATCGAAACAAATGTTCTATTTTAATAATTCATTTTTGTTCTCCGTTTGTCAGAGAATTGAGCTTGTTTTGCAGAAGCAGATTACTAGCGGACAAATGTTCACGTTTCATAGGTATATACGTATTAACAACATCAGCATCATAAGCCGTTAATCTAAACAGACAGCCATATTGGATTGTATGTGTTTACATAAATTACACTTCATCCTACCATGCAAAAAGGTTACTATTTTTTCGTTGTAGTTCTCATGAGAGATCACAAATATGATATAGTATAACGATGAAAGCAAGACACGAAAGAAAAACAAACCGATGTTGAATATTATATTGTAATGTTTTATTGGATGCGGTCGCTGTTTTCAACAGGATTTCAGTTATTTTCAGCCGGTCAGAATAATGAAGCTGTACAAATAATATAGACATTCTGAAACAATAATGTTTCCTTCGGGTATTCATCGATATCGATTTCCGAAACACGACTGAGTTATCGGTGTTGACAAACGCACGTTCTTGGATTAGCTGGTTTGTCAGTGCATAGTGTCAGTTCTTGTGCCAGTTACTTATATCTGGACTACTTGAATCAGAGGTAGATTAAACTGTCCTTCGACAAGACTTTATGACCAAACCACGCAGGTAATATGTCAGGGGCAGGAATCGAACCTGATATCCGATTACATCTGTATGTGTAGTCCAGCACAATTATCAACTAAGCTAGCAGACTCGGCTAATTGTCAAATTGTGTCCTTTGAAAAATTGATAAGAATACGTTTTTATATTTTGTTTTATATACGTTGACTCTTTCAAAGCATCAGCTGGGGATTTAAAGAAGATTTAATCTTATTGTTTTAACTGGTGTTCAGTGCAGTTTTGGGTTATGTGCTATGAAAAGCCGTCAAACAATAGTTTAAAAGTCTATGTGTGCAGGTATTTTTGATAATCGCTACAGTTAATTGATGCTTGTATATTCAATACATTTATAATTAATAAATACGACGTTGTTTTAAAGTTTTACTATTTTGTCTGAAGTGTGTTGTTCTATATAGTCAACGATATTTCTTTATATAGGGGAAATTGGTTGACGTTTAGGCAATCTAGTCTATGTCCACCTTAAAAGTAATTGTAGTTGCATGTCGTAAAGCATTGTGTTCGTAATATGTTATTAATAAGGTTAAATAGAGAATATTATATCATTTTAATTGTAAACATATGTCAGAGTTAAAATGTGTTTTGTTCATCCCATGACATACAGTTTCTATTGAAATTGCTGTACACAGAAAACATTCAATATTGTAGAATCAAAAGTAACAGCTTTGTAGTTAAACTATCACAGCTTTGTAAATTTAAAATTTATTGAAATAACATTTAAAAGTTTCAATACAATAAGAATAATAAAATACAAAACGTATGCACTTTGTTCAAAGAATACACCAGCAGTAATTTATGTATTGCTTTGTACTCTTTAAGTCGAAGGAAATGTGACTTAAGTCCAGGATTCGGTTTATAAATATAACACACATAAAATCCGAATATGCATAAAAAGCACTACACTTAGGACATTATATATTGTGAACTTAAACGATATTAATTATATAAAGTAAAGAACATATTTTAATAATACAAACATCAACAAGTATACATAGTATTATGAACTATACACAAAGAAACAATAGTACAACATTAAGTTAGCACAAATTCTTACAATGAAATGTGTTTTTAACAATTAATGTTCACATTTTACGGTAAATAATTTACAAAGTATAAGTATAAATAAATAATATATAAACGTATTTATATTTTATATTTTATTTATATAAAAGTATATAAAACTAAATCCTTCCATATTTCAATAACGGGCCATGCATACCTAAACTTTATTTATCTGAAAAGACAAAGCACGCTTCATTTCTTACAAATATTGAATGGGACCAAAAAATCTATATTGATACGCCTTGCTAACTTTTTTATTAAAGCATTTAAACTTAGAGCCGAAAATATACAGAGTATTTGTTCACCAGAATTTAAATTGTGTATATGATATCTTACGATCCACTCATACCACTACTGTTAATAAATTCATCAGTGCAAAATGATTAAAACAACATACACATTTGTTTTTCTTATAATTCATCCAATTAAGAATGAAACATCAAATATTTTAAAATCATATATAAACCATTTAAGATTGAGTTGAAAAAAATGACAATGTTATCATCAAATGCGCACTCCGTTATCAAGTTATGCGCACACAGTCAAAAAGTTATGCGCTGACCGTCAGCAAGTTATTAGCACACCGAAAGCAAGTTATGTGCACACCGTCAACAAGTTATCCGCACACCGTCAACAAGTTATGCGCAGACGGTCAGCAATTTGAATGCATTTATAAACTGAGTACAAAGAAAACTCACCATAATTTGCCATTAAAATTTCAAAACAAACGCCAACATACTCTGATTTTTAATTAATTAAAACTGCGACAATTACAAAGCCAAAAATACTTATACTTAAAGCAGGCAGACTTGCACAGTTTATAAACTCGTTCATTTGTTGCAACAGCGAAATTTTCACCGATATCTTCGGTGTTTCGGAATGTTTTTCAATATCCCCTCCTGTAATGGAAAAATAAGCCAGTTGGTTTCATCTAATTGTTTTAAACCCCGAACCCAAAAACAATAACGCAAAGTATACATAAAATATATATTTCCCTTTCGTACAAATCTCTATCAAATATGACTAAACGTAGTTCTTTCACATAAATAGTTTTCACTTATATTAACGTCGTTTTCTGGCATACATCCTTTCGCTATTCAACACGCTTTAAATTAATTTCCCTGAAGTAGGCTTTAATATACAGTCTACACTAGTTATCTCGTAGTCGGCGGTCTAACTTAACTAGTGGTCTAACTAAAGCCGTCACCGTGTGTCATAATACTCTCTACTACCCAATCTATTACCTAACATATACGCGTTTCTACGAGGCATGATTAAATTTGATATTTAAATGCTTAAAATGACGTTTTAAGTGTTACAGAATTGCATGAACACATGTGGTTATCATTTTTCCAAACTGTCCAGTAAACACCCGGATGAACACATGTGGTTATCATTTTTCTAAACTGTCGAGTAAACATCCGGTAATGTTGCTATTTAAAGTTATAATGCAATTGGCGTCCAATCAAGACGAGGGTTTTTCATATGAACACGGGAAGTAGATCACGTTCCGGAATACTGAACTGTACATGTACATTTTGTAGTTCTGAAACTTTGCGACGGTTTATATACGCAAAAATATAACTCAATTCATTTTGGAATGTTGTTTGTAAAAACAATAAGCCTTTCGGCAGGCTGTGTATTAATTGAAGATAATTGCAGATAAAGTTACAGTTAAAGTGGCAGACCTTACTCAAGTGTTAATGGCTAACGACAATACACACGTGTGATCATTGATGCAATCAACGGATACATTATCTACCGCACAGAATCGGGAGCAGCCGGGCGAAGCGGGACGGTGAAGTATCAAGGAACAAAATTCTCACCTTTGCCGACACTGGGACAGTGGTCAACAGTCTGATCAACACCGACCCAAACGACTAACCAATCAACACCGCCCCAAACGACTCACCAATCAACGCCGACCCAAACGACCCACCAATCAACATCGGCCCAAACAACTCACCAATCAACAACGGCCAAAAGGACTTACCAATCAACACCGGCCTAAACGACTCGCCAATCAATACCGGCCCAAACGATTCACCAATCAACACCGGCCAAAACGACTGAACAATCAATACCGACCCAAATGACTTACCAATCAACAACGACCTAAACGACTTACCAATCAACACCGGCCCAAACGACTCAACAATCAACACCGGCCAAAACGACTCAACAATCAATACCGACCCAAATGACTTACCAATCAACAACGACCTAAACGACTTACCAATCAACACCGGCACAAACGATTCACCAATGAACACCGGCCTAAATGACTAACCAATCAATACCGGGGGTCGTTGTGGTATTACGGATAGGGTGTCCGCCTAGCGACCGGGAGGTCATGTGTTCGATCTCCACCGTGGGAGCGTTATTTAGATCTCTCCCAAAGACACCAAGTACTGGTTCTAGTCCCAGGAAACGGACTCGAGAGCGTTTATATAAGCCTGAGGCTTTCGATGAAATCGAGCTAAAATAAATAGGTTTAAACTAATCAAAACCGGCCAAAACGACTTACAAAACAACACTGACCAAACGACTTATCAATCAACACCGGCGTAAACGACTTACCAATCAATACCGGCTCCAACGAGTTACCAATCAACACAAGCCCAAACGCATACTGCTTTTCTTTTACTTACCAATCCAAACAGGCCCAAACCACTAAAATATCAACACCGGTCAAAACGACTTACTAATCCAAATCGGTACAGACGCATACAGGTTTTCTTTTACTGACCAATCAACACCGGCCCAAACGACTTACCAATCAACACCTTCCCAAACGACTCACCAATCAACATCGGTCCAAATGACTCACCAAATAACAACATCTCGAACGACTCAAAAATCAACACCGGCCCAAACGACCTACCCAATCAACAACGGCCCTAACGACTTGCCAATCAACACCGGCCCTAACGACTTACCAATCAACACCGGCCCTAACGACCAACCCAATCAACACCGGCCCTAACGACTAACCAATCAACACCGGTCCTAACGACTTACCAATCAACACCGGCCCTAACGACTTACCAATCAACACAGGCCCAAAGGCATACAGCTGATACCAGCCGTTGGTTAGGTCCATGTATTTATCGGCACTGAGGGGCCGTCTGATGTGGCAATATATGTAACCGTCCTCATTCTTGCCCTAAACAAAAACGTGAAAACCTTCTTAATTGCATTGTAAGCCGCAATTTATAAATATGATCGGTATTTGAAGCTTGCTGCAATAATTAATTTTACGTTCATTGATTTTTGTCACTTGGATTTTATTCCATCGTTTTATTGTGATTTACCTGCCATTTTTCTTAAGGCGTACTTATATACATACTTATTTCAGGTTATATGTATCATATCGTATATCCCGATATAATAATGATTAGAGTAGTATAGTAGTAGAAGGAGACGTTGCAGTAATAGTAAAAGTAGTAGTAGTTCTTGTTTAAGAAGTTTTTTTTTCGTAGTTATAGAAGTTAATAGAATAGGTAGTGCTAGTAGTACTAGTAAAAGTATTAGAAGTAGTAGAAGTAGTAGAAGTAGTAGAAGTAGTAGAAGTAGTAGTAGTAACACAAGCAACAGCAGTAGCAACCGTAGAGGCAGCAGTAGAAGTAATCATTTTGTCGTGTATATGAATTGAATACGTGTGAGTAAAGTAACACGAAATGTTTCACAAGAAAAAGGGACCATTACTAATTAAACCATTATCAAACACATACATACAATCAAGCATTGTATCTAGATAAAACTTCAAATTTTATCAATATCTATGGTATTTTATAGTTATATCTACATGTTTGTATTATGTATCCTTGTTTCTCGTCAAATAAACGTTAATTGCAGACATGACGTCAAACTCCGCGCAAAGGTTGGACTGGAACAAGAATAGCTGGATTTAATCTCTGCCTTTCTAGTCAACCACGTGATAATAGCAGAGCCACGTGTTTAAATAATTTTCCCGTTGTGATGTTTTTCCATGACGGTATTTATTGTTTGCTATGAACCTAAACTCTTTTCAAAATATAAAAGAAAATGATACGTATTATCAAAATATAAGTCTTAGACAAGACACTAAATAAAATCCTTCCAAATCTGTTAGGATTTTATTGCATGTGAGAGCATGGAACGACAACTCTGCGTCGAGGTTAGCATGACGTATGGATTGATAGTTCCCACTACTGTAATAAATACAATGAGTTGTATGGTTCGTTGAAACAACCGGTGCTTGAAGAAAACGATTTTAAAGAACAGTGCTTAAACTTTGAAAACAAAAGGATAATACCCTGTATGGAACTAGTTTTACATTGTTCCAAAACTGTATACAACCTGTACGACTGTGACTATTTCCGTTCCCTTATTCTTGATTGGCAAGACATATGGGAACGTATTGACGTATGTGGCAGCTTGTACTTCCGGTTCGCCAGACTGGGTTGATTTTACCGTGGAGCACAGTATGACCTCGTCATCACCGCCCTAAAAGACGAAACTTCCATTAAACTAACTGAACATTTCATAACATAAACATGAAATTCCAATGACATGTTTCCGCGTTTCAAAGTGAGAGTACTTAAATGATTCGACGATGGCCTAGACGGAGTATATATCTTACGCGAATCGATTCTTAAAAAACGATTACCATTCGGGTATCGGAGGAGAAGCCAACGGCGACCCAACCGGAAGTACGCGCGCTCATCTCCATGTCGAGCGCGTTCCCGGATACGTTGTAAGACAGGAAGTATTTGCATCCCATATGACCACAACCGTCCGCTCCGTATCTTGAAAAGTTATGGAATATGAATATGAATTAATTATGCTTAAGTGGAATAAAATAAATACAAAAGCAATATATGGAAATACAGCGTTTACTTAATAAATATGCCTGGATATGTCCCTTGTAATTTAGTAGAATAATTGTTGGAGTTGTGTATTGGCCACTATTGAACGATTTTGATTTTTTATGTGAAAGCACGAGAGGTTTATACCCCAGCATATTAAGGACAACGAGTTTTAATACTCTTATGGCAATATAATACTCTTAACGTTACCATATACTATATTTCTGTATTTTTTAAATTTGAAATAATTTTCAATAAGTATGTTTAATAGAAATAAACTTAGTTTTCTTTGCATTTTAGGAACGATGGTTTTCTATTTAATATAAAGACTAGCGTGTGTAATGTAAAATCATTCAAATAAGAATGATTAATATTTTAAAGAATATTTATTTTTACATTCTGTTTACTTAAATAAAATACCGAAGTTCATTACCTGAAGCATTTCTTGCTGTGTCCACATTCACTTGGTTCTAAAACAGAAAACTTTTTTCCATACATTGTCTCATTTTTAATACAATGTTATAGACAAAACACGATGGATTGTATTCGACATATTTACTCAGAAACAAAGACAAAATGAATGATCGAAGGGTAATTGATTAATTAATTAATCGCCGTGACGTAGAGGATATGGTGTCCGCCTAGCGACTAGGGGTCACGGGTTCGATCTCCACAGTGAGAGCGTTCTTTAGACCTCCCCCATAGACACCAAGTACTGGATGTTATCCAAGGAAAAGGACCCGAGAGCGTTTCAAATAAGCCTTTGCCTTTCGATGCAATCGAGCTAAAATAAATAAGTTTTAACTAAATGAATGACATGTGATCGTGAATTATTAAACTTACCAAGCACCTGATGATTACAAAAGAAGATCAAACAGTCGTAGAAATGTAAGCCTCTTGTCTTCTTAAATATAATACGTATTTCGTTTTGTAATAACATATTGTGCGAATTTTGTATAAAAAAATGTTAATTTATATGAATAAATAAATATTAATGCAAATATGTATACATACTAGTCATAAAGTCGTCATCCGAATCCGCGTCTCTTTTTCTTCGAATAACTGGATCTAAAACAGTATGACCCTAAATAAATGATCTTCGTATAGGGACATAATACTATGGTTGTGATAATTACAATTATGGTAAACATAAAAAGATGATGATGATGATGCTGCTGATGATGATGCTGATGATGATGATGATGATTTAAAGTCTGATTGAAAAATCATAATATATATTTAAACACTTCTATATATGTATTTATTTTATGCTTTCCGGTGGTTTATAGAGAAATATCAGTGAATTAAAACTGATAATTTCAATGTTTCAAACAGTGAAAATTATCAGTGGAAATTATCGATAATTTTCACTGTTTACTGTCAAATGAAGTAAGTTTTTGGACGGAATGACGTCATTATCCCAGCGAAATTCTTTAGTTAAACTCTTTAACAATGTATATAAACGTTAAAAAAAGCATAAAATAAATAGAAAATTTGATGGGTTTGGTGAAATATCAATTTTAATTCACTCGTGATCAATTATTATCAATGATCACTCGTGAATTAAAATCGATAATCTACCGAATCTAACAAATATCCTCTGTGTGTTTCATTTATTTTATACATTAACCCATCCTAGTGTTTGTTTGCGGTATTTGTATCCTTATGCAACTCATAAATACATGCTTATCGATCCAACGGAATCCGAACGATTATCCCGTGCTCAATTATCCATGTACATAGCAGGTTAGAAACTTGTCAGTAAACGTTCTGCCGTGGTGATTTTGATGGAGTATATAGCGTTTATAAAAATTAGCTGTGGATATACCTCGGCTTTGGATACGGTCAATGAATATGATATAGTAACGTTAGTATTGGCCCGTTCAAAAGTACAGTCGACATACCCCTACACGCAAATTTATATTTCACCATTAAATACAATGTATTTATAAATTTGCGATCAACAAATCAACAAGCATTATTTTAGGAATTTTTGTTTAATTGATCGCACGTCTGTGGTGAAAGCCATATCTGTTATTTGATGTTTTCGTTTAATATATTTCGTGGACCACATTGTCAGCGGTTACTTAACGATCTGCCTGTTTTATCTTGTGTGCACGGGCAACTCGTTGTTGCTAGTATCATGTATTACTGTGTCAGCTGCCTCATATCCTGTATCAAATACGTTCTAGATCTGATATCATATAACTGTTGATCCTTAAATCTTAAATCTTTATATCTTAAATATGAAGTTTGAAATATAAAACAATCACTAGTGAAATTTGGTGCAGAAAAATGTAATAAGTGTTGCAATTATTAAACAACGTTTGATATTATGTGGTCAATATGTAATACCATTCTCAAGAAAAAACGAACGCATGTTTATTCCTTATTTTGAAAATTTATCTTTCTTAAAAATGATAAATATGTTGTATTTACTTTATGCTGTTATTGTATATGTATGTAAATGACGATGTGCCTAACATGCTTCAGTCTAAATAAACGATTCCCAGTTCTGTTCTGTTCTGTTTATAGATCAAACTTGAGTATTCAAACAGTGTGTTGATTGACTTTTTGATTCGATTCTGAAAATATATGTTCATTTAAATAACACCATAGACTTTTAATACGTATACAGTATTTATCAAAACGGTGCTCATCACAAATGCATGAAATAAATCATTTTATGTTCAAGGGATCAGTTCACATTTTGTCTATTCAACGTTTTTTTTAAGGTTTGTCACTTTTTCCAAAACAAATATATATGGGAATATAAGGAGAAACTACAGGTGAATGCATATACTTTCCATATATTTACATTGATTCACTTATAATGGAGCGTTTGTAACACGAAATAATGGTGTGTTTGTTGTTTGCGTATAAATTGCAGACAAAACGCGGATAAATAATACATTATTAAAATGAGATTGACAGCGGGAAATATCAGAGGACGGTATTGGCTAAGCTCAAAGTTTTTTATCATGAGGAATGCTACAATGCTTATAATGAATGGTTATTTTCAAAATATAAAACAGTCGCTTAAAGTACATCTGTTTGTGTCACTTTAGTGTTAAGCTTTTAATTTTGCTCTAACGATTTTTACAAATGTATTTCCATAACTTGATATATTTGCAATAATAAACTGTTTTGTCCTGCCCGTGTGTAAACCCCATGTTAACCCAGTTGATCCTGTACCCTGGATTATGGAGAAAGGAATTTTTTTTAATTTACATGACAAATCTTGTTTAATATAAGACAGAAAAGGCAAAACAAATGCGATACAAGTTTGCCGTCTTATAATGGGATTCTATGGGAACTGGATCTAGTGTAAATTGACCCTTATGCACACGCAACGTTATTTTTATACGCGAGAAGAAGGAGAGCCATTTTGAGATGATCAATAATTGTGTAAACGCATGCATCCTGTTGATGAAGAAGTAGATAAAACATAATGTGCCTACAACAATTTTGAAAAGGCAATTGCATTGCTTTCCGCGCACACTCCGTTTTTGAGAAACAATCGTTGAAGAATAAAGCGTAGTAAAATTATAAACTTTTTTTATCATATAATATTTTGGCACGTTAATCAATGTAAATTAATGTGTATGTATTTTGTGGCGTTTTGAAGTGCTCTACTGCTCAATTGAATCGCGCATGATACCAAAAACGCAATTAACGCATTATATATATATTGAATAATTTGAGACTTTTACTACGTCAGATTGAATCAAACTCTCGTTGCAATTACCACTACCATATTTAGCGTTTGCTTAATCAGCTTACCATTTGTACTTATATTTGAGGTTCACAACTAGCAAGCATATCACAGTTAAACAATAATTTCTAACGTTGTGCAAGAGTATTATACATCCAATGAATAGTTATTTAAATATTTCTAGAACGTATCGATATTTTTGTATAATTATATTGATTTTCTTTTTATATAATCAACGACACTATTGTACAAAAGAAACATAGGCAATCATAACCAATAAAGCAACACTTATAACAACGACAATAACACTACCATCGTTATCATTATCACTTTTTTTAAATTTAAATGCCGACAATGATGATCACGACTATTATGATAATGCTAATGATGATGGAACTGTCGAAATGAGAATGTACTAGGTAAAACCAAAGTGCGTTCCGTTTCACTCTATATTTATGTACCATTTCGATGCAATATGGTGTTAACCGAAAAGCAAGGTGATACCAAATTACCTTTCTACAGTGCGATCTGTGTAAACAATTGCAACAACTTAAGTGTCATAAGCGCTTCGGTTTTACTCAATTACTTGTTACTTGCCTTCGTTGCTTTCGTTGTCCTCGGTTTTGAAGCGAAGAATGTGTTTGGTTGTTTTCATGGAAATGCTGCTTTTAGTGGTGTAGAAAGCACTAAAATGCGCAATCAAAATGAACAATTATGCTTTTGACGAAATGACATTATATTACAACACGCATATGCAAGAATCATAAAAAGCAACTTTCCATACACTAGTTCTGAACATAATCATACACAATGATACAATTTAGAGTATTGATCAGTAGTGTATCGGTATTGGAGAGAAGTGATATTTTATAACTTATTTGAAGTTAAATCAAGGGAAACTCGGACAAGATCTCTAGATTATATATCAATGAATGTTTAAAAAAATAAAAACAACATTCTTTACATGATATTAGCAGGTGATTCTGTGTGTATTGTCAGCAGCATATGATTGATCTTTGTTCCGTGCTTCTTGGTGTCTAAATATAGAGTGTCGTTTGCCTGGTCGCATGATCGCATATGACGTCGACGTGACGTCACATTACCGGTATCGATGACGTCGTGTAGTTGAACGGAGTTGTCGAAATGTAAGGCAAACCGTCGAATATCTCTGGACCAGCATACCATTAGATCTGGAAGTGCAAGGTCTGATTCATTAATATAAGCATATACTGTTTGCGTACATTGTTTAATTTGTTCATGGACCTTTTGTGTCTTTCGACATAAAATTGGAATTGCTATAATTATATATAAATCAAACAATTTATGGCCGATTTTGCCATTGCTTTTGCGACTTTTATTTCGACAAAATCTCAAAACCAGTATAGCTTTCCTAGCATAAAACAGAACTTTGTGCTTATGGGCAAACATATAAAGGGACATTTCACGTTTTGATAAATTGACAAAATTGAAGCAAATTGTTTCAGATTTGCAAATTTTTGTTGTAGTTAAGACTTTTGCAAGGAAACAGTTATCCTGAACATTAACCATGCTCTAAAAATATATATATTAAACGCATATTTTAACGATTAAAAAACCTGAAAAGTATAAAGCATTACAAACGCGAAACGATTGTATAACTTTAAATGTATGTTGTTATCGTTATATTTTGTGACATTACGAGGATTTCTTATATAAAGTATCCATTAAACGCAAATTGCCCTATCATGTCAGCACGGGTGGCCGAGCGGTCTAAGCGGTACACTTTTTTCTACAAGAGCCAGTGGTTATAGCCCAGGTTGGGATAACTTTTTTCTTTCCTCAATTTTATTTTTCTTTTCAACTCGAACTCTTAAGTCCTGATGTTTAAATTTAACAATTCAAAGCATTTAATTGCAAACTTCAAAATATGCCAAACATCTGTAAAATGGTGAAACATAACTACCCACCGCTGAAAATGGAACCCATGTACAATCATGACAATGGAATAATTTATGTGATATTGTATCGAAAGGGATACAAGGAAGTCAGCGAAAGTGAGATACTTCAGCAAAATATGCCTACAAAAACTAACCGTAAATTGATAGATCCATGTATGCAAAATCCAAATGTCTTCTTAAATGTTGTCTTATTAGTTTTATAATAGAACTAGCACGAGTCTTACAAACACATACTTTCCATTATGCACATTAATATTCGTGTGGCTATCACAGTAATATATAGCTTTATAAATACTAGTAGTACATGAAATGCAATTTTAGTTATTTAGGCCTTAACACCAAACGCAGTTGGATGTATACAGTAAGATACAATTGTATGTATTTAATATATTGACGCCGTTGGTTGTTTATTGATAGAAACGATGTTATGTATTGTATACTAGTATATTGGCACTATTGCCAGCTTCCTAACACGTACTTACTGAATTTGTGCTCCATATCAATTGCTAAGCTCGCTAAAATCTAATATCACTCCAAGAAATTGCGAGATAAATGGATCGTCTAGCTGCCTAAGGGTATTTGAATCATTGATACTGATCAGCGAAGAAATGTAGGCAACGTTCCTAATTGGTACAGACACACTTCTTCGATGTACTTTTTTGTAAGTTTTATGTTATCAATTTACAGCAACCCATATCATTCTTAGTATAAATAAGTTACCATATAACAGGGATGTTCGCATGCATTATCTATGTGATTCAAATGAAGTACAAGTTTTTGATTTGGAAATTCTTCCTCTCTGTTGTTTGGAATAAAACAAAATGTGAGAACTTTTGTTTAACTCTGAGTTTTAGTTCGGAATACATTTGATAACTAGAAATGGCGCGGCAGAGGCCGACGCGTATCCCCACGCCGAATGTTTGACCTAGGTGTGCCCCAGGGTTGGTAATGGGGCCATGCATAGCTGAGATTGACCGTATTGTCATAAGAGAAGTTCATCATCAATTAGAAGTGAATCGGTGTAGAAATGAAGAAGTTATAGTAAAAGGCAATTTTGGGTGGGTGTGACATATGTGGGCAGGGCGCCCCAGGGTTGGTAATTGTGCCATGCATAGTTGAGATTGACCGTATTGTCATAAGAGAAGTTCAGTATCAATTTGAAGTGAATCGGTGTAGAAATGAAGAAATTATAGTAAAAGGCAATTTTGGGCGGGTGTGGTCTATGTGGGCGGGGCCCCAGGATTGGTAATGGGGCCATGCATAGTTGAGATTGACCGTATTGTCATAAGAGAGGTTCAGTATCAATTTGAAGTGAATCGGTGTAGAAATAAAGAAATTATAGTAAAAGGCAATTTTGGGTGGGTGTGGTCTATGTGGGCGGGGCCCCATGGTTGGTTATGGGGCCATGCATAGTTGAGATTGACCCTAATGTCTTAAGAGAAGTTCAGTATCAATTTGAAGTGAATCCGTGTAGAAATGAAAAAATTATAGTAAATGGAATTTTTTGGTGGGTGTGGCCTATGTGGGCGGGCGCCCCAGGGTTGGGATTGGGGCCATGCATAGTTGAGATTGACCCTAATGTCATAACAAAAGTTCAGTATCAATTTGAAGTGAATCCGTGTAGAAATGAAAAAAATATAGTAAATGGAAATTTTTGGTGGGTGTGGCCTATGTGGGCGGGGCGCCCCAGGGTTTGGAATGGGGCCATGCATGGTTGAGATTGACCGTATTGTCATAAGAGAGGTCCAGTATCAATTTGAAGTGAATCGGTGTAGAAATAAAGAAGTAAATTTAAAATAACCTAAAAAAATGAGTGATAATTTCTGACGCGGCCCCACCCCAACCGCTATAACTTTTGACCCAGAGGTCAGATCAAAATTCCAAACAGTGCAGGGTCGCACATATGCTCATAGCTACCATGTGTGTAAGTTTCAAGGTTCTAGTGCTTTTAGTGTAGGAGGAGATAGTGGCCAGGACGGACGGACAGACAGACAGACAGACAGACGGACGGACGGACGGCGGAGATAACCACAATATCCCCACCTTTTTTCAAAAAGCGTGGGGATAATTACAAATATATATATATATACATCGTACGTCATGAAATTACTCGATAATTTCTGTCATAGACATATATAGTCCGGCAGAAAATGGCATATACCCGACATTGAAGTGTATAATAAATGTTAAAGCGTTTTTTAATGGGGGACATGGTCCTGATGAAGAATCCAAATGATGCCGGGCTGGTATCTTTGAGGGTTTGAGAAATCCAAGATGGCGTCCAAGATGGCCGCCGTTATCAGCTTTTTACGTAAGTGGTGGTATGAAAATGATTTTATCCTTATTTTGGATTTTTTCAGCCCAAACTTGATAATTTTTATGATGGTTAATGTTTTGAAAGTGAATTATATCGAAATAAATTACCAAATTCTAAAATTATACGCAAAATGGCAGCCATTATGGTCGCTTTTTCAAATAATTTCTTTTAAAATTCGATTCAACAACGTTCAATCGGAATTTCATTCTCTTCAAACGGAACTAATTGTATTTCAGAATGGCATTGTGTAAATAACATTTAATATTAGCAACTTAAATCCCTTAAATGTATTATTTTACATAACCACGAAGATATTACAGACATGGACACTAAGAAACCATTATTAACACACACATGTGCTGCATAATGCACAATGTGCGAACTTCATGAACACATATTCATTAAGCGAAAATGATTTACACCCGTTTGATTAACATATGGTTAGCATGGACTACACAAATACATAAATAATAATTATTAATTATGTTATTAATATATTAAATAACAGTTTATCATCACAGTATTGTCAGAACTTCACTGTGTTTACAGGTGATATACAACTATATAGAATTGCATTCAATATTATTTTGGCATACCCAGAGAGGTTTCAGGATGTAATACAACGTCTCGGTGAAATGCACTTACTTATGAGTTTTGTTGGGTCAGTGGGAACGCTTATGGCAAATAGTGGGTTGGAAGAGTTTCTTGTGTCAACATTTGCTGGAGTGTCCAAACTCCTAATTGGGAAGAAGTATCCACACAATGTACGGGCATTATGAATTGTGACAGAGGAATTGTTGCGCAAGGTATTCACCGAAAATAATTTTCAGACATTTTACGATCTAGAAATGTATCTTCACAACACAGCATCTGCCAGTCGTTCGTCTAAATTGTGGGTTGATTGTTTGATTAAGGCAGTGTTTCTTATAATGATGTATGTTCGGACAGAAAAAGAAGGTGATTGGCTGCTGCACTTGGCATCAGTTAAGCTAATGTTACCCTTCTTCTTTGCCGCTGCACACCAAAACTATGCGAGATAGGGCCTATTTTACCTGAAGTAAGGGAGAAAATGCATGAAAGCGCACAAGAAAAAGCTCTTAAAGGGTGAGCATATCATCAGACATGCCAAACGGAGCGACATGTTCATAGGAACAACTTTTATGAGATATGGACATGGCAAGAAGGGAATTATAGATTCAACAGAACTGATTTAAAATTTAAAACTGAAACTGTCAAGGTTTGGAGTTTGAGTCTGCATATTTGCAGCAGGTTGGTAGAAGATCTGAGAGAAATGAGCAGTGCCAATTTTGTGGACACTAATGAGCAACACATAGAAGAAAAGCGGGAGAGGATCAAAGCAGATGCTAAATATAAAGCAAGTATTCGGAGAATGTTGACAGAAAGTATTGATCCGTTTGATCCACTCAAGCATCCACACAGTCTAGTGAACATTGTGACTGGAACAATAGCACTATCGTCTGCTAAGTGTGATCAAGCAATATATATTGGTAAAGCCCAAATGATTGAAATCGAAAACTCATGGCCGGATAATATAAATGGGTCAATATCTAAAAAGGTTGAGACCCAAAGTTGTTTCTCAAATGCACATTAGGGTTGCAGACACCAAGGTGTATGATCTCAATCCGATTCATTCAATAGTGATTGGCTTACGAGCTAGTTCTAAGGAGATTGAAATAAAACATTAACTAACCATTTATTGGCTGCAGTACCTACTGCTATGTTTACTGAAACAGGGGAATTCAGAATAGGAAAAAACAAATATGTGTTAAAGAATCAATTAAAAGTACAAGTGTCTGAGCGGCTCATTGAAAGCCAGATAACATGTTCAGTAATTGATGGATCTGCTGTCCTGTATGCCATTCAATGGCCCTTAGACGGAAAGATACGTGACTGTATTGACAACTTTAAATCTTATATAAGACAAATTCTGAATAAATGTAATATTTACTTAGTGTTTGACCGATACATGGAGTTCAGCACTAAGAGTGTGGCGAGTTCAGGGAGACAATCTTATGTCTCAAGGGTGAACAAACTACTGGATGACATGGCATAACCAACACAGAATGTTATGCTAGTTGTCACTGAGAAAAAACAGCAGCTGATCTCTCTGATTTGTAAAGCTTTATGCACGGATAAATAATGTCACCACCTGCGCACTCAAACACGCAAATTAGTCTTTACACGAGATAATGATACGCCCACTGAAATATATAAAGGTGTCATAATCAATCGAGCTGATTTGAAAACAACCAACGAAGAAGCTGACGTTATTGTGATAAGGCAAATGGCTGATGTTGTAGAAGCAGAGCACACTTACATTTCTGTGGTAGCTGATGAGTCAGACGTGTTTGTTTTGTTGTTACATTACTATGTTGTTCTTAAACATTCATTATTGGTCAAAATGGAATGACTGGTGAATGAAAGAGCAGTTAGAGACATTCGCAAAACTGCCTAAAAGCATACAAATATCGCGACCGACTTGCTGTCTGCTCACGCTTTATCTGGATGCGACACTGTGGCTAGATATTTTGGTATCGGAAAGCGTACAGTAACTAAGATGCTGCACACAGGCAAGTCCATCAGACTGTTAGGCGATATGAAAGTTTGTATGAAATAACTTGTGAAGGAAGCGACTTAATTTGTCTCAACACTCTGTGGAAAGCCTGATACAGAGGACATGTCTATTACGAGACAAATCCTTTGGGCAGCCAGGATAGGCAAGTCGGGTAAGGCTATGCCATTGTGAGCAATCATGCCGCCAAGCACGGAGGCGTTGTATGAAAATGTGAAACGTGCTCACATAAAGACGTGTATTAGGAACACGTATAAAATACATACCCACCAGATCTTTCTCCATGTGATTATGGTTGGCGAAAGAACGAGGTGTCAAACATGCTTTTACTCATTACAAAAGCATCAAATGTTGCATAAGCTCCACTCAATGTGCTTAAAATGATAAAATGTGGGTGTACAAGCGATAGCCCATGTTCAACACTTCGGTGCTGATGTTATCAAACGGGACTTTCATGTACATCTTGGTTTGAGGAGCAATTTTTGAGCGGCCATCTTGATTCTGGCAGCCATATTAGACGCCATTTGCATTTTTGTTTATATAAAACACGTTTGCACTTCATTATTCATATTTAACATGTAAAACAGTATAAAAAATACATAATATTACATAAAATAATGCATATTTATATTTTTTAAACAAAAAAGGCTGAAAATTGTCGCCATCTCTATCGCCATCTTAAATGTTTCAAAACCCTCAAAGATACCAGCCCGGCATCATTTGGATTCTTCACCACTAACATGTCCCCTAACAAAAAACACTTTAACATTTACTATAAACCTCAATGTCGGGTTCATTGAAAAATGGCCGATTTTCTGCCGGACTTATATGAGTACACGCATTTAAAGTGTACAGTTTCTTCTTTATGCATTTTAATGTGTCGGAGAGCGCGCATTTGTTTCGGAAACACTTATATAAGATAGTTACAAAGTAAAAACAAACGTGTCTGTTATACTTTTTCTCTGGAGATCGGTAATTTCATTGCCATTAAAACGACTCGTACGTATGGATATATCGAATTAGTCTTTCCCCAAGCGGCGTTTGCTTCCGAAACACATGTGTAAAATACGTTATTTTTACTGAAAAATACGCTGTTGATATAAGTTTTGGTGTACGTTATCTTGATATGTCGATATGTTATACTGAGAGTTGTGTACTAAAAAATGTGTCATGGAAAGTACATTTTGTAATGTATTAAAGATTAATAATATTGTGTTTGCATTTAATAAAATACCACTGTACCATGCCATTTTTTATAATGTATCGTTTATATTATAGTCGGAAACCAAACCCATTAATTATTTTCTTCTGTAGAAAATTTCTACTTTGCTACAAGTATTTGTATAGTGTTATTTAATATTGTTCAAACGCCATTCAAATTGTACATAAACACTTCATGTTAAATGTACCAATTATTATTTTAATAAATATGGAAATATTATGCTTTTTTGCCATCTTTTTGGTCCATAACTATTTTTTTACATTTTACCTGGAATCCAAACGATTATTCACAACTGACAACAGACAACGTGTTATCATGTCGCTATTTTAATCAAATAAGTACAGTTTGACTTTTGTTATCAATTGCATTAATTTTCCGACATGTCGTGGGTTAAGGTTAAAATATTTATATATGATTAATTATACATGTACACTTTGCTAGTGGATTTGTTTACCCTCTACACAATGTTCGGAAATACAATGTATATTATGTTGTTTTAAAGAAACAAATAATGTCCGTAAATTTATGTTGCATGAAAATGGGCTTAAACACGTCGTTAATGATTACAGAGTCTTTGCCTGCATTATTCTTATTATGTTTTCGTCTTATTATACTGTTTGTAGGCCATTGATTGTTTACATCCAGTGTTTGATAAACACCTTTACGACCTCCTCAATGTCATGATCGGATTTAATGCAACAACAGCTCTGGTTTTGCTGTTGTCTGTGATAAAAAGGATGTTCTATTCTGAATTGTCGCATGATAATTAAACGGGTCCCATTTCTCGAAATAGTTTAATATATTATTCGATTCAAGTCGCATAGCGGTGTTTCGCAAAGCATCAAATAAAACTGTTCCACATATCAAGACACACATAATAATACATTGATGTCTGGGGAAGACTGCTGGAATTGCGTTATAAGTAACAGGAGGGTGGCCTATGGGATTATTTTCAATACCAGAAACTATTGGTATTTGAGGAACCTTGACGATAGACTGAGCAATAGTTGAAAATTGGTCATAAGCTTATTTACATGAATATATATATATTGCAAATATTAACCCTGAACTAACCGAATACATACATAAATTCTTAAGAAAAATAAATTCCTCTCCGTACAGGCTTCGTAACACTTCATTTATGTCGCTGAATACGTATATAGTAGTAAATACTGGTATTATCATTTTTATTGGCGCAGTAAATAGCGCAACAGACTGATTATCTGACGTTCAGAGCTTTCGTGCAAACTCAGTTTTTACGCAAAATTTAAAAAATATTGTAATGTATGTAAGTGTGCACAAGGCGGTAACTAAATGTTGCACGAACAAAAAGTGACAATGTCGTACAAAAAAGATAACGGTTTCATTGGCCGCTGTATTAATGCCAATATTAATTCTTTAAATACTCGTGATTTTAAATCTATTATGAACTTGCATAAACAAATATCCTTCATATATCAATTAATGTGGTTCATGAATGTTTGACAAAGAAAAATATCAAGTTTACTGCATATTAGAGGTGTCACATGAAAGGAATCATCGGACGTTTCTGGCCCTCATGTACCACACACCTTTATAATCAACCTTTTATAGCTATAACATATTAAACGAGCGTGTTACGCATAGGGGTGGGTGTCCAGTGTTTTAAACAAGTTTTTTTAATTTTACTTTTAGATACGATGGCGTTCTTCAACTGACAAAAGTTGCTTTTGAACAAATTGGTTCCGAGAGTTTGCGGCAGTTATGCAAAAATTATGACGGCTCATTGCGTGATGCAAACCCAATAACCATTACATGGATAGACACTTCATCGACCTGATGGGTGAACCACTTCAGAAGAGCATAAATAAAACACCTAAGAAATTGTCAAAGTTTATTTGTCTTCCAGTAAATGATTATATTGTGTAGATCTCGATGTTCGCATGTTTGTACAGTTATAATCTATCAGTTACAACACCACAAACTTACTCTATGAAATGGATCTCCACGAGTTCTAGGTCATTGTCGTTGAGTTATACAAATTAAATTAACATAAAACCATGTATTAATACATTTTGATTTAAATTGATCTTAACACAAATCTTGTTTCTTTATGCAAATATCTATGTGACACAGTTGCATATTACAATAAGTACTTTATACCTCTGGATTTGTTTAGTTTCCATTGAGATCTCTGTTAATCAATGTTTGCTCATTGTATATCCTTATGCTAGGAGAATGAATCAAACTATGCTGATTTCAGACCATTTTTGGTATTTGTAAATATAATACACATGCATGTGTATTAGAAAACACTGCTTGAAATTGTCGTAAAACTGTTCTATCGGAATCCGCTTCAGGAAGTTCAGAACATTTATGTGACAAAAATATACAATGCGTTCACCAATGTTATTCAATAATATAAAAAATGATCAAAAGTCCGGGTCAGTGCCTGAGCAATTTAATTAAATACCGTTTACGTTATATGCCGTAATTGGACATCTCAATGTTATTCAGAAACAACTGTCATTATTCAAAGACGATGAAGAATTACAGATTCTGGTATATACTTATTTTCTGGACAAATACTAACGATACGTATTCACGTAAATTATAGTATTCAACATGTAAATCGAGACATAATATACATCAGACAATGGTAAATGTAATTGCATCTCGAAAAAAAGCTTACATTATAATTTGCGTATCTGTGGCTGTCCCTTGTGTCTGCGATTCATGTTTTATATGAGCCGTGTTCTGTGAAAAAAATGGTTTAATGCATGTGCGTAAAGTGTCGTCTTATATTAGCCTGTGCAGTTCGCACAGGCTAATCAGGGACGTAACATTCCGCTTTGATGATATAATAATGTATTATCACTTTTCGCTTTCGTTTAGGATTCCATGACCGTGGCAATCAGCATTACGATTGTGATCTCTTATCGGACGTTCTTCAATGAATAAAAAAAAAACGCCAAAAAGCACACGAAAAAACAATGGTTTTATATAGAAATGGGTGACAATGCAATGAGGAAAATATGTGTTCGTATCCACTACTTCTTTAACACGACACCAAATATTATGACATATTAATAGAAACTGAGAAAACCGCTTAAGAAGTGTCAATGCAAAGGAATGGCGATTGAAACAGGTTCGAGGAGATAAGCCTTCCGTTTAACCCGGAATAAATTAATATTCAAACGCGTATCTAAAACTATCTCTATAAAATGACCATTTGGAAACTGAAAATGATATCATAAATTCCAAAAGTAACGCTTGAATTAAATAATACAAACACAATTATGTGTACTTGTAAATATAGGTTAACTGGCCTTTACAGCGATTAGTATACAAAGAAATATGCCCCATCTCAAAAATATAATCTACAGGATAGTATCAAACAAACAATATGTAGAACAATCGTTAATATGTTTTGTCCACAGCATTTAAATTACTCAGCTGATTACAGCTCTAAGAACGAAAACATGACACTATTGAAGATATTAAGTCTATCAAAAGGCTCTTGTTCACCCTGTGAAATGCATGTTAAGAATGTTACAATGGTATTACATCAGAGTTGATTTAAAGCAAAATTTAAGTAAACCATTATATCAAGGAATCGTTTAATTTAGTAATATATATATATATCTAATAGGTCATATAATATAAATTACCTGTTCAATTATGACGATCATAATATTATGTGAGCTTATAATCGTACACACACGATGCATATTCGAAAGGTGCAAGAAGGCCCATTAAGCTAAAGTTTTTTTCGTTTACAGTTGGCATGCCTAAAGCGCCGGGGTTTCCATTGTAAATATGTCCTTCCTCGAGAAAGACGACGTATTACGTTATTTCAGATGTTGCAATTGGAGACCGGATAACTTATCTTATCGGAGTTGTAATGATGTCTATTGTTTCCTCGACATTACCAAAAATAATGACCATTAAGAAACAGTTTATAATTGTATATATATTTGTTTGCAATCTCGAAATAAAATGTGTTGACAAAAAACAACGCTATGATTATCAAGGCGGTAAATAAATTTGTTCAATGTGTTTTTTTTCGTTATATTTTTGTCGACGTTGGACGATTACCTTCAAACAATGAAAGCTGTGCTGTTATTTTAAATCTCTATCCAGTTCATGAAGTTTAGTTTGATTATATAAAAATAATAAATTGGTAGGAAATCATTTGCATGCTGTTGGTACTGTAAGTATGTGTTGTTTCTTTCAACATAGCAGATGAAGATTTTTGTTAATTTACATGGACGCTTTTACGACTTTGTTTATGCTAAAGAATCTGTAAAAATGCACATGAGACAGCCTGATTACATCTACGTTGACCAAAGTGTTTTGAAATTTACTTATACGAGCTAGTTCAAGAAAAAGGCACGAATAATAACATTTAATTATATATTTAATGAACAAAGATTAAAATGAAAATAAAATGAAACAGTTTCAATGTTCTTTACCACGCTATTACGGTTGAGTATTCAATGAAGTATTTGAACAACCATCCACTTGTTTATTCCCTCGTGCATGCATGACTTAAAAACTGTTATTCTATCAAACTGCGTATCGCGTTTCTAAGCGCTATAGCTTTTGAAATATAATAACAGAAAATGTTGTCTTCGAATTTCTAAAATACAGCTTCCATAGTAATAGTCATTGATTTCCGCCAGAACAAAAATAGTTAAATCTCCCCTGATATTTGATCTATGGCTGATTGCAAAAATTGCGTCGTTTTAACATATCAGTTTTAACGAGACGGTGACATTGAATCACTTAAAGAAGATTTAACGGATCCTCCATTCTACTATAAATGTCCAAGTGCGATTGTATAATAAAGCCCTGATTCTGTTATTTCATGGAACTCAGAGACAAATTGTATACTATTTTCCGTTTGTTTAGGGAAGTTTATTATTATTTCAATGATTAACATTGTGATTACGTTAAACGCAACAAAGATGCTCATATGAAGAATATTTTGTTTACAAAACAACTTTGTATCATTTCCGACTATATACAATATAGCTGAAGTTGCACGATATATGCACATATTTACTTGGTATAGGACGAAGTTCATGAAATTTACACTAAATACTATATTATACTACAAATGTATATGTATTTACATACAATATCGCATAAGAAATATAGTACTAAGTACTATTCACATACACATTACAAGATTAAATGAATAAAAATCATAGGAATAAAAACACAGTATGTTAATGGTCGTGATATATTGAATTGGTGTACATAAGTCACTTAAACTTATATTTTAATTGAAAAGTAAAAATAAATTACGGCATCATACAATGAATTTTATTAATTTATGGTAACTTATTTCAAGTTCTAATTATATTGGAATTAAAGTTACTAATCGTTTTATTAATACATGTACACTTCTCCTTCTTACTTGAAACATCTTTGAATAATTTCTTACAAATTCCTTTTCTTTCTATATACTTTTGTGCAAAAGGAAAATCAATATATTTTGGCGATTTTGTAAAACACTTTTCACTTTATAAATATATTTGTTCATTAAGTTTTATCCGCATTTCGCTGGTTTAGGAATTAAATATTTGCCAGGTTATGCAAGTATTTTTGTCCAAATTCTGCAGTAAGGGTACTTGTTTGTTCTGTTTGTGTCACCTAGTTGCATTTTGTTATGCAGCAAACTGAAGGTTGCCGCACAAATAGACTTAACAACGCATGCGTTGTTTCTGCATGTCTGTTGAAATTACGTTAATGGTATATTGTTAAAGGTCAATGTGTCTGATTTCAACACTAAAACTAATTAAGATGTTCATGTGAGACAATGGTTTTCCTCTGAGAAAGACGAGTCATTGGCTGAATATAATGCATTATGTTTCTTCATACATTGTGTAATGCAAATCGATATTAAGATCTCTTTTAAGCTCGATATTGAACATGATACAAATAATTGTAAATTATTTGCGCCATAGGTCTATCATCTAGCTGCCTAAAGCATTGATGCTGTTCATCAAGGAAGTGTAAAAAGCATGCTAAATAGGTAAAGACACACTTCTACGATAACGTTTTCGTAGTTAGTGTAACGTTGAGAGATATCAACTATAAGAGACAAATATTAATCTGCGTAGAAATTGGTTTCCCTTAAAAGAGATCTGTTCACGCATTTTTATTTGTTCACGCCGTTACATGTATTTGATTTACCAATTATTTATGGTGTTTGCATGTATTAATTCATGATGAATTTGTATTTTGATATTACCATATACGTCTCTAAAAACTGAAGAGCTTTTATACCGAGCCATCGTATCGATTTCTGAAAGATCTGGCATGTGAATGATTCAATAGATAAAGACATGTTTTTTTAAAATGCAGGCATGACTTATATACGATAACGTTATATTTTATGCACAAATACAAGTGTACATCTTTAGAGACCGAGTCAGCAAACGTGCAATTTAAGGCAAGATTGTCTAATTTCGTTTGAAATATAAGTTATTTCAAATGTGCATATACAATCCAAATGTGACACGTTGAATCAATTAAACTGTAAAGTCATACAATACTCTGACGACACAATTCCATTATATGTTGCAAAGATCTGATTAATTGCTTAAAATCGGTTACAATATTGCGAGCAAACACTTTAAAGCTATCTGAATGATGCAGCGTTTGATTAATTTCAATTATTCAGATTGAACCTTAATATAGTGCATAAAACAATAAATACTGAGCCTAATGCTAGGGATTATGATATGTCGTTGATTTAATTTAAGTGACAAAATCACGAAGAATGGTTTGTGTTTTATTAACATTATCATAAAATAACGAATGTTGCTGCTGGATTCGAATGCATTATTAGAAAGATCATGAATGTATGTGGATGTATGCGGATTGTAAACAACACTATAGTAAAGCATAAACCTTCAACCACTTAAAAGCTTTTATTGTAATCTCCTTCATAACTTTAATGAACACAACTTACTTAAATATTTATAATGAGCACACCCGTGTGCGTTTGCTGTCATGCATTAACATTTATAATGCACGAGAATGGTCGTCTTACCATGTTCGTTTACTGTTGCCATCCCTAAACCGCAGGGCTTTCCAATTTATTTGTTTAATTGTGAGAAACCGTGATAGATCTCAATAAAATAGTAATTCAGAATAGCACAGGCAAATATTTGCATTGGCACAGCAAAGAGATTATAACATAATGGCTATGCCAAACTGGGACGCTGTAATCAATTGTTCGGCGACTGCATCTGTCAATGAATTCATAATGTGTACCTTGAAAAACGGACACAAAGACTTGTTTTAACACACATAAGCAATATCAAATGATGAAGATATATCTCCGTGATATATTATCTTCAAGTCCTCTGTAAAAGCATGCATATATTTTGGAATAAAAACCAAAACACTTAATACTTGCGAGATAAATGGATCGTCTAGCTGCCAAAGGGTAATTGAATCATCGATGCTGTTCAGCGAAGAAATGAAGGCATAATGCTTAATTGACACACTTCTACGAAAAAGTATTTCTTGTGTTTTGTTAAGAGGTATCAATATACAGCGACCAATATTATTCTGCGTAGAAATAGATGTCTCTATAAAAGAGATCTATGCACGCACTGTTATTTGTTAACGTAGTTACCCGCATTTGATTAACCAAATAGTATATTTATGTATCTTTTTAAATAAAATACAATGTTTGGCTTTTTTCAATTTAGTGAAAGGTTCGTAAGATTGTTTTTTAATTTAAAGACCGATATACATCGTACAATATGGAATAACTCGATTGTTATCTCTCATAGACGTTTGTAAGATATGGCACACATATTCAAAGAGTACAGTCTCTGTGTCTGTGTGTGCGTTTGTGTACCGGAAATACATATTGCACCAAAATGTGTTTTGTATACGTTTTCCTTGTGGATCGATAATTTCATCGCCGTGAAAATATCTCTTTAATATAGATATATCTCATTAGTCTCTTCCCAAGTGATATTTGCTTTCATGACTCCAATACTGTTGCGTGTGTATCTGTATAATTAATTATGTTTTCCTTGTAATGTATTTATTGTGTTCAGCTCCTGCATCAATAAGGTGCTGTTGTTTGTTGCGCTTACATCGTAACTACATATTATGTATTCAAGCTGCTTTCTTGAAAAAACAAATGTTGAAATTCAACGCTAATTCAATATGTACTTCCTTACAAAATGTATAAACTGTAACAATTATGTTATAGTATTATGTGATATTGTTTAAAATGTAGTTTTATAACTCTAACTTTTAACACCAACACTTCATATTTGACATTCCAATTATCATTTGAATAATTATAACAATATGCTATTATTTGCCACCTTTTCGTTGTCTTATTTGCCGATAATTCTACCTGCTGAGGGATTACTGACAAGAAAACATGATGCCACTATTAAAATCAAACGAATGACATGTTACTTTGGTAACCCATTAACATCTGACATAGCTTGGGCTTTGAAAAAACTTTTTGTCATAATACGTGTACACGTTTCTTATCAATGTCTTTACTTATTTTTTGGAAAGAAAATTTATATTTTGTTGTTTTGTATAAAACTATTCTGCTCATTTATGTCATTGCTTGTTAACCGTAAATATTTAATGAACTCTTTACAACCTGATTAATGTCATAATCTGAACTTAGGCAACACCAGGTCTTGTTTTGCTTGTTTCTGTGTAAAAACGTATATTTAAAAAGCACAGTGTGTACAATTGACGCAGTGTGCGTTTAATGTACCTCGGATATTTTTGCACACTGTTGGTTTTGTGTCTTACACATTTGACGTCATATGCTAATTACAATGTTCCCATTTTGCAAACAGCTTAATATATGATTTGGTGCCATTTGCGTAGAGTCTTTTTGTAATGAATACCAATGAACATTGCCGAACTTAAAGCCATAAACAATAATACAATAGTATTTCGGGAAGACTGTTAAAATTGGTTTATTTGTAACATGTTTAAGGGCTGTGTTCTTGAATTCAAGGCCATACACTATTAACATGTTTATGTGCCACCTTGACGTCCGACTGAGCATAAGTTATTCTGTGCGGAATTCTGTGAAACTTTCCTTACGTTTATCTACATGAGGTACAGCTATCCAATATTAACCTGACATTGACCTTTAACCGTTTTACCACTTAGATACGTATTTTGACGCTTGTGTGGTCCCTTAAACAGTTAAATTTAATTAAAGATCTTTCTTTCTAGATTCACGCTTTAAAAACTTTATTTTTAATCCCTAGATACTGTTTAGCAGCAAAAAGCATACAACCTGAACAGACTTCGAGTTACACGCAGTCTGTTCTGGTTTTATGCTGGTTGCAAAAGTCATTTTCACTTCGCTTCCTATGGGGGAAAGGTTTAAGCATTTTTACAATAAATTGTGCAACAAACAAGAAATTCTTGTGCATATGGCTTTCGTAGCTCGTTGTGTTTTACGTTGAATGCGTATACAGTAGTATATGGTAGTATTACAATTGTTATTTGCGCGTTAGGTAGAGTGTAGTCGGGTAGGTCTTGCGATCATAGCTCGCTTCTTATTATAGGTTGCTTTATTCATTTTTTAAATTGATTTTGCATTGCAAATACTAATTAAAAACACTTGGATAACAGATACTCAGTTTGTTCGTGCAAATTAAAGGGTCCTTTTTAAAGATTGTTGCATGTTTTGAAGTTTGTCATTAAATGCCTTCTATTGATAAATGTACACATTTAATACAAAAAGCTCCACTAAAAAATTAAGAATACAATGTTAAAAAGAAAAAAAAGGTAACCTTCAGCAGGGCTCGAACCACTGACCCCTGGAGTTCTGGAGTAAAAAGTATACCACTTAGACCAATCGACCATTCTTCCGAATAAAATGCCAGATGTATTTTATACTTTATATAAGCAATCCTCGTTGTTTCACAAAATATAACGACAACAACAGAACTCTCTAATTTATTAAGTCGTTTCTCGTTACAACGCTTTATAATTTTCGGGATTTTAAATCGTTAAAAGATGCATATAATGGCTATTTTAGAGCATGGTTAATGTTCTGTCTTACTGTGTCCTAACAAATATCATAACTAAAACGAAAATTTGCGAATCTGAAACAACTTTTGGCAATTTTGTCCATTTACCTAAACGTGAAAAGGCCCCTTTAAAAATAGTGTTATGTATTCAAGTGTACACATTGTGGCGACTGTATGTCACTTGAATGACAATTGACAATTTTTTTCAAGTAGAATAACGATTTGCTTGGTCGTATTATTATTAAAAGTAACAATTTCTGTGAATACGCGGGAATTAAAATAGATTTCGATACACGTTGTCGCACGTGTATATATGTAATATTATTTAATTGTTGTAAAACTAGAAACATATACATTACTTGATTTAACTTTACAAAACCGCGTACTTTTGATTATGATTATTTGAGCTTAACCACCATTTGTAAATACCTTCAGTTATATATATTTAATAAGTTATCAAATACAGATGTCCTTGTGCAACTTCGTAACAACGAGTAGAACAGTAAAGTGTGCAATTTATGCTTTAAGAGTTCACAAGTGCCCGGTCAATACTGTTGATATATAACAATACAATTTACATAAGTCTTTGTGGTTATGCATTTTGATTTTCAATTCAAATTGATGGGGCCTCAAATAGTTTGTCTATGTGCAAATAATTTATGTTTTACACCAAGTAAACTGTTCTCTAGATGGAATTAGTTTAGTTTCCAATGAGATCTATTGTTAAATGTTTGCCCATTGTACACTCTTCATAAGCTGGGAATGTTTAAATCTATGCGGATTTCGGATATGATTTATATTTGCAAATATAACAAGTCAAGTATGTGTTTTAATGAAATGCTGCTTGAAATTGATCGAGAACTTTTCATCAGAACCCGACTATTGGATTTCAGAAGAACTGTCTTACAAAAACAATGAATTAGCATTATGATAAATAATGGATCCTCCGGGTAATCACACTACACATTTGATAAAATACCGTTTTCAAAATTTATCTACATCGGACATATCAATGAAGGAACGAAGCAACTTTTACTATTCAAAGGCAATGCAAAATAACAGGGTTGCGTGTATACTAAATGTCTGGATATATACTAGCAGACATTTATTTGCGCTCATTATTGTATTAAACATGTAAATCGAGAAACATTATACAGTCGCCATAGGTAAATACAATTGTAGCTGAACGATCACTTGCATTACAATTTGCGTATTCTTGAAGGTCTCTTGTGTCTGCGATTGATTTATTATATGTTGAGTCATAGGCAGACTTGATATGGCATTAACCTTATCTAAATCCGTATGTTATATGTCGTTGAGAGGCACACTTTTAACTGTTTCTGTATTTTTGTGGAGTTAAAGCCGTATGTTTATATGCAGTTTGTAATCGCAAACACAAACGGCATCAAAACGTCGTTTAAAGCCCGGAACAACAGTAATTTTATTATCTAAGTGTATGTGAACAAATCGAAACTTGCCCGTTTGTCGTTTTGTCGATTGTTTACAACTGAAGACAGGATAGTAACGTCCGCAACCGAGTCAACTCTGTCCTTAACTGGTAGATTACCAATGATACCAGTTACTGAGGTTGACCAAGCTCGTACCCCATATACATGCATTTGTCTTAGTTAAGGTTACTGGAACTGTTTTTCGATCATTCGCTAAATCAGTTAATGCCACAATCAACCCCGTTCCCTTTAAATTTAAAAGCTGACAATTAGCATTTGCTTTTCCTTGTCTGGTTTTGCTTGGTCCTCAAAGAACTCTCCTTACCCACTTATTTACTCAAACATCAGGTGACCTATGTTGTGTTTGACGGTGTACTCTATATGAAGTAATAATTAAACCTTTTCTCCCACGTGTCGTGAATATAACTATCTAACATTTATTTGAATATTTCATTAAAATAAACAAAAATAATAAATACAAAACACGCAATTATATATCGTATGTCAATATCCAACAGTCCGACATTTTAATGTTAGCAATATTTGTATTTTTATTAAATTCAAGAAATACGTAAATTGCTGTAATTTTTGCCAATACACCACCATGTATACAAAATCCTTGCTTTGATAATGTATGATAATTACAATATTTCAATACGTTTATATTACATCGGCGACACAGTTTCATAGTTTTGCAAAGATTGATTCATGGCTCTCATAAGGTCTAAATGTTTCGTGCGAACCCGACACCATTCTAATACATTCGCGGCAATGAAGCATCAAAGACAAACACGCAAAGAAAACATCGACGAAACAATGGTTTGTTTTAGCAAACGATGAAACTTCAAACACTCTATAAGTAGAGACGTTCGGGTTGTTATACACTACTTGTTTGGCAGGACACAACTTATAACCGTCAAATTTGTAAAACTAGGATCACCGCCATGTAAGAGTCTATGCAAAGCATTTATAATTTAATCGACTTGATAACTTGCCGATCCTTACTTTTACCCGTAGAATAGATTACAAAATAAACGCGTGTTTGAAGCGTCTTAAACACATGACCCCCTTCAGAAAATAAATTGAAACATGAATAACGATCATTATATTATGTAAGTTTTCAATCGTGAATACAATGGGCATTTTAAAATGTCGCTAGAAGGCCTTCACAGCTTAAGATGCTTTTTTTTACAGTTGTCATCTCAAAAACGACGGGTTTTCCACTGTACAAATACGGTTCACTAAGTCCGCTCCCAAGAATATGTACGCCAACGCATTGCGTTATTTTCCTTGTTGCAATTAGAGACCGTATGACATATCTATCTTACTTGATATGGCATGATGCTCACTGTGTCCTGAAGCTTTACAAAATTATGAACATTATGAAACATTTTTTTATATCTTTGTTACACTATTACGGTTGAATATTTCATGTCTTCATGTTGAATAATAAATGAAACGACTATACAAAAACAGCACTGCGACTCTCTTAAGATTTTAAAAGTCCTTTGTACTCTCTCATGCGTGTTATATGTTATACTTACATCACGATTGCTATCGATTGGCAAAAAAGGTTATTGCTCCGCCAACCCCCCACCCGCCCCCCCAAAAAATCCCCCCAAATCATACAATGCTTTCGAAATCGTTTGTTGAGTGGTAACAAGCTAGAATATTTAAAAATAGAATCCGTACAACTGTCGTCTTTTGTCTTAGAATTGCGTATACATCTTACGTAGTAATGGATTACTGCCAGAAAACATAAGTTAAATCTGCCCTGATATTGGATCTACGTTTTATTGCGAAGAATTACGTGTTTGTAACAGTCGGTTTTTCATCAGTCTCGACGTTGAAATTTAAGAGCTCGAGGACACATTTAAAGAATGGCAAATCTACTAAAGACGTCATAGTGTAATTGTACAATATAGAACATAGTATTTTTTTAACGCATTGACACATTGTACAATAGTGTCACTTGATTAGGGAAGTCCCAAAGCTGTATTTATTCAAAAAATTAACACATTGAACGCACGTATGCGATTTTGTTTAGATTACGTTTAACAAAACGGACATGCTCTTTTGAAGTGCCTTTACTGCAAAACTTAATCACGATTAGTATTAAACATACATGTACACTCATCTTTCCTACTTGTAATTACGTTAGATAATTTCTTACAAATGCTTCTTCTCTGTACATGTTTGCGGAAGGAAAACAATATATTGTTTGCATTTTTGTATCACACATTCACTCTATAAATGAATTTATGCATTGGCAGTTCTCTGCAGCTTGATATTCTTCTGAATTCAATATTTGCAATGCTATGCTTGTTATTCTGTAGAAAGTTTACAATTGTGATTCGGTATAAGAAACTTACATGCGTTTCCTTATGCAGCAAACTGAAGGTCACACATAGATTCAACCAATAATGCGTTCCTGCAAGGCTGTTCCAATTGCGTTAATGGATTATGTTAATGGTATGTGTGATTGACGCACTCGAAACCATTTATGAAGTTTATTTGAAACAGTGTTGTCCCACTTACAAAGGGGGTCATTGGTTGTCAATTGTATATTCTGTTGCGTAAAAACATGTTTACGAAAAATCATTATCTTGTCAGATTATGGACGTGGTGGTTTTTTAACAGTAAAATATTTGCTAAAAGCATCGAACGAATACAAAACGTATTTCGGATTGTGTGTTTGTCAAACATAACACTCTAAGAACAGACACTGGAAGAGTATATCGTTGTAACTGTATTGTTATTAGCATTGGATTAAAGTTGCCATTGAGGTAAGCGTGTCGTTTATACTAAATTGATTTTTTTATGACTCCTGCCAAAGCTTAAATAATGGCATTAATCTATTCTACAGCACAGTTTCAGCTGCAATCGATATTTTAATTATCAAAATACAACAGAATGAAAAACTGCGTACTGCGCATGCGCGAATTTGACACTATAATTATTTACCATTCCGCACGTGATTGCTAAGGTAGCGGGCGACAGTATTTTTTTAACAGTAATTTTTTCCCGCTGGTGGCACGTGATTGCTACGGTAGCGGGCGACAGTTTTTTTGGACAGAATTTTTTTTCTGCTGGGTCTGACAGTATTTCTAAGTCACGATGGCCTATGGGATTTTAGCATTGTAATTAAAAGTGAGGTATAATAATATCAAATTATCAGTCAATAATAAAGAACTATCATTCCGAACAAACGCATCGATGTTTGGAAGATTTGTTTAATGAAGACAAATGATTTATTTTTAAATAAAAAAACATATACAAATATATGTTTACTACGTATGTGCCTGAGTCAAAATATATGCAATTCAATTCAAACACGTTCGATTCCACCTGTTTATAGCACGTATAATATTCATCTATTCGAGTGGACTGGATATGTGTGTATGATTGTTTTCACAAAACCAAATGTCACGAAAATTTGAGTATATTCGAATTAAACAGTCCATAGTTATAAAATGTTAAACTACGTTTTTGTTTGTTTCAAAGAATAGATTTAAATACAAGTACATGGCATGGATACTTTTATTACATATAATGGGTATATGTCCCTAGTGATTATATTCTGCTTGCCGTGATATATATTTCATATCCACCGTCTAAAAAAAGTTTGGGTTTCAAGGTATTACAACTGTATATACTTAATTCACATTGAATCAATTTAACGGAAATATTCATACAATAGAACATTGCGTTCGGCGACACAAGTCCATTATGTTTTGCAAAAATAGGATTAATTGCTCCCGATGGGTCAATATGTTTTGCAAACATGTGATTAATTACTCTCAATGGGTATTCCTATTGCCTGCAGACACTTAACAAAATAACGTACGCAATATTTGATTGATTTCAATCATTACGATAGAGAGTTCAAATTTTGCATTCTGAAATAAATGCTGAGCAAAATATAAATGTTTATGATTCATTTCAAGTGTCAAAACCCTTTGAGAAAAAGTTTGCGTTATTACCCGGATCGTTTTTAGCGGAGTTCAGTTGCTTGATTCGGATATATTATAAAAAAAAATGTAAATGAATGTGGACTTACCTGAAAATATAATATAAGTGAATCATAAAACGATATTAATAATAGAACAGACAAATATGCGCATTGGCAAAGTAGAGATATAATAACAGAATTGTTACATGTATATAACACAACACAAACTGAGACGCTGTAATCAATATTGCGATGACTACTTGTGTCCAGGGATACACAATGTGCGCAACAGTCTACACTAGCAAACGGAAACAAAGGCTAGGAATTGAGAGAACAATTTGCAATATAAGATGATGAAGGTATATCTGATTGAAATACCTTTGTGCGACGAATATAAATTCCTATGCAAAAAACAGTATACACTTTCTTATAAAACTCCGAACATTGTACACAAAGCAAGTAAAAGCATGGACCACCAACTTGGAACAGTAATATAAAAAACAGTAGGCGGATGAAGCCTAACATATAAATCAATGTATGCGCAATACACTGGCTTCACTTTGGATAGGCTTAATGCTTTGTATCGAAACAAATTTGAATATATTTAACAGGATATAGGGAAGTTTCACTCTATAGATGTAGTAAGTTAATTTTTGTCGTCGATGAAAAAAAATATATAATCGTCCGGTCGCTGTTGGTTATTG